>NW_009709529.1:0-8582 GCF_000703405.1 Apaloderma vittatum
AAAAAAATATTTAAAAAGGTACACGGAAATCCTACCAAGACTCCAAAGCAAAATCCTTCAGCGAAGAAGTAGGTGTATCTAAGCCACCTTTGGAACGAGACAGGCTAGAAGAACAGAAGTCTCTCGTCCTCACTCGAAATCCCGGATAAAATCGGTCAGCTGTTTATGTTGTTTCCAGCTGGCGACACCTTGCTCCTGACCCTGACAATTTACACGTGGCTTTCACCCAGCGCAAGGGAACAGTCCCAAGCACAGATACCCTTGGCATGCTCACAGGTAGCCCAAGCGTGCTCACGCAACTCTGTTGCCGCGGTTGCGATTTTCCTGTAACGAGCCACTTCCACTCCTAAAATCAAGCTGTTCCCTGAGAATCTCAGTGTTCACCGAGTTTTCACTTGTAAGTAAGTTTTTGTTTTCAGTGGCTGCACAGAAAAGCTAGAAAACATAAATCTTTCAACAGCATCAGACAGACGAAAAGAACCCCCCTTCAGGTAGTATATAGGAGAGCTAATCTCATCTTGAGGTTGAGTTCCTGATTTTTGATAGGATTGAATTGACAATCCTGAAAGACAAACCTGCTAAATTATGTTACCGCGTCTCTCTCCAGGCTTCGCCGAAATTCCTCGCAAAGATCAAACTCTGATCTAGACCAAAGACATAGCGATTTCCAGGACTGAGCCGCGGTTATCCAAACACAGCAACAGGTCCTCTATGCTGCAAAGTTTCTGCAATTCCAGGCGCTCTTCAAGAAACCCGCAGAGGAAAAGTATAAACTAATGAAAGAGCAGCTGCTTGCTGAAATTTCCACTCAGTTCCAAGAAATGAGACTTGGCAGGTTCTTGCTTTTTATAACACTCTGTGACTCATTTGCAGAGGCAGGGGAAGTCAGAGCCATCCCTGCCAGAGTCATGCCCCTGACAGCTTCTCCAGGAAGGACACAGATTTTCCCACTTTTTAATAAAGAAAAAAAAAGAAAGAAGATACTGCTCAGCTACTGTTTGCAGCAATTCGGTTGCTCAATCTTTTCTCAAATGGTGCTGGTCCATCCTTCACCTGTTGTTTTCCAGCAAATCTTCCCAAGAATAAGGTCCGAGCTCTACAAATTTTTGTTCTTTCGCCAGGCTCACCGGCAGGTTCAGAGCTGAAGGCAGTGGGCACCAGGCAGGCATGAGCCTCACTGCTGGCTCCCAAGAACCAGAGAGCAGAGAGTAACCCGAGCTTGCAAAGTAGGCTGAGTCAGGTGGGGCCTCACTCTTCCCCTTCCCAGCTCTGAGCTGGCAAAGCTCCTTGTCATGCTGCATCTTCTTCTAATGGGTCTGTCTCTGCCACCTTTTCTGGTCCAGAGGGTCCTTCATGAAGCAGGAAAGTGCAAAAAAATCTCACAAATTAACAGGGAATCATCAAATCTGTTTTATGCACCTAAACAAGCAATAAAATGCACAGATAACATACACTTAACTTGTTAACAGGAAGTTTGCTCCCAACAAACATTCAGACCTTAAAGAAACAGATTGTGAAGAGGTCACCTAGGTCATTTGTGTGAAGGAACACTTACAGGAACGCTGCCATCTAAACTGACATTTCCACAGTATTTGTGTAAGTCGCAATACACATGCTCCCTAGCTAAATAATAGTAGTAATTTATATATAAAAGTGTTTACTCCATGGGAGGAGGAAAGGAATACAATAGATGCTACTAAAGAAAAAGTTCAGGACTGCTTCAGTTCTTGGCAAGGATAAACTGTTCTTTCCTGGATAGCAGCCCAAGACCACCCCCTGCTCCGATTCCCTTTAACAAAGGACAGAAGGCAAATGCAGAAGACCACTCTGGACTGTTATTTCTGTTTGTTTTTATTTAGGAAGAAAATATTTTAAATGCACAGACATAATAAAAAGGAACATCGAAAGAAAGTGGCATGTGAGGATAGGAAAAGGGAAACCAGAAGAATAAATGGGAGAGAGAAAGATTCGGGAAAGAATAAATTCTGTGTTTATCAACTTTTCTTCAGTATGTGTACAGTAGATATGAAGATTTATATGATTATTTTATATTATTATGAAGCTAATATCCTGCAGATAGGAAAACCAGAACACTGCAACACAGAGGATGAAGAAGACATTTTATCGATGTTTTTCTGTTTGGGGAAAAAATGAAACACAGCAAAGATTTTCCTTCTGTTCTAGAGTAGCCTAAAGATACCTCCATGCCGGGAACCTGCAGAATGACTTATACACAACAAATCATTTTTGCACAAGCTCCTGGCAGACCCAGCAGAGGCTGTTAGCCGACACTCCCCTTTTCCTGCTTGGAATTTGGCCAAACGCCGTGGTCCCAGCCGGCTGCAATCCCCCTTTGCAGGTGTACGCACGGCGGAAGATACAGTGTGGGATTCATGGGGAGCACCATTGTTCAGGCTGGATTGAAAATAGATGGGCAAGAGTTCAATCTCTACAGTATTGGCTGCAGCAAGCCTGGGGATTTAAGATTAACTGCTTGATACTGGAATTTCCACTCTCGTTGCAAACAGACACTACCGTATCCATAGAGTTTTCAGGAGAAAAATATACAAAGCAAGCCCGATTCTTCTCTTGATTCTAAGGCATGTGCAGCGACAGTGAGAAACAGCAGAACTGTTCCTGATTTGGGGTCATAACAATGCAAGTTTAATCCAGAGGAATCCACATTAAATGAGATAAACAAAAGAGATTGGCTATCAGTCATGACAAAGAAATCCTAAATACAGAAAGCACTCTTTTGTTACTCAGGTAAAATTATAGAGAAGATTCTGCATAAAGGCTAAACGTGGTTCTATCTAGAAAAAAAATGCAGGCCAAAGGATCTGAATAATAAGCACAGAGATTCTTCTAATCCCAAAGTAATTTGCCTGACTGGGAGTTTCTTTTGGGTGTGCCTAGTTTTAAAATATTCTGCTGAAATGTGTCATCCTTGGTTCTATAAATATATATATATTTAGACCATTTTCAGTAGAATTCACATGAATGTAATTGTTCCAAACCCACATTTAATATTTGCATAGTAAATCTCTGATTAACATAATGGCCACAAAACTGGTAAGACAGATTTGTCTAAACATGTCATGGACATTATTTATAAACTTCTAAATTAATTAGGAACCTAGGGTCTGCAATCCAAAAGCTAGCTTTGGGCAATCCCTCTAACATGTTTGGTTTTGATTTTGTTCCCTTGTCCCCAAAACTGGAATATAAAAAAAAAAAAATAATTATTAAAAGACCTCCTCTCTCCACATAGGTTTTGGAACACTAAGAAGTAGTTAGTTGATTTCTTTATTGGAGAGGTTGTGCTTAGCTGATTAATACAAAATTACAGGAGCTGCTTGCATTTTCTTTAACAACCTTTCTAGAGAAGGTTAGTTCAGGCAAACAAAGTAAAGTATATCAGAGAGTTACCCACGATCTAAACATGAGAAGGTGGGACTCAGGTGTCTGTAAACCTCTTCTCATAGAAACCAAGCTCCAGCCTCAGTTCTGAACCACAGGGAAAACGTTTGGACTGCTCCTGGCTGACTCATACCCTTTATCCCAGGTATGGAGCCAAAGAAGTGCAAGGGATTCCCGGAAGCCTCATTTCCAACCGAGAAATGATTCTTCTAAAGAGCGCAAGGATACGGCAGAGAATATATCAGGCAAGAACAAGGTGTCTGTCAGAGTGCAGTCGTGGTGCTCAACTCCACAGAGACGCCCAGCACCTGTGATAGATAGAAGAGCCTCAAAAAGCTGTCGTGAGTCACTTTGCCCAAGTTACAAGAGGGACTACTTTGCACTGCAGAAAAGTTTGGTGCCTTAAAAAAAAAGAAAAGGCACAATCGTTTGCTCATGGTTCTTGTGGTGCCTACATTCCCAAGTCAGAGAATGTGGAGTTACATCTCCTGGATGTTCTGGTCTCTGCTTTGCTTTATTTACTCAGTTGCATCAGTAAATATGCACCTTCTCTATTTGTCCCGTAGTCTAGCTGCCAGAGGTTATCAGATTTTTATTCCTTATTCTTAATCATTGTTACCTCCACTAGGGAGATTATTTGAGTGACTAGAATAAACAAACCAGCTGTTTATTCTGAGCCCCAAACTCTTCAGTCTGAAGACTGCCACCACCAATGACTTACAAACTTGCCATCCAGTTACTAATGCATCAATTAAAAGCCACGTAAAATTTATGGCTAGGATTAAATTTGAATGTGTGACAATAAACAGCCTTCCAGTAAAACAAGGGCTTTGGGACATTGTGAATTATCTGGCAGGTCTTTGTGCACAGTCCTGTGTGGATCGCAACCAGCTAGTGAAGTAATGCAGAGGACCTTTCTCCCACTGGAGCCATGGGGAGTGTTACCATTTATTTCGTGAGGAATAGAATCAGAACCAAATACTTAATTTGCACATTATGCAATCTCTGCAGTGAGTGCTGGTTGGTGGATGCTTGGATTTGTAAGTCAAGGACTCTGTCCTGAAAGAAACATGAGGCATAAGAAAAGCTGGATGGGAACAACTGTCATCAGGTTGGCAAAGCTCAGCATGTTCGTGATTATTAGATTTTGATCTGTCCCCTCTCAGGACCTACACTGTATTCAATGGATGAGGCTCTAATTGAATTTAAGCAAATTAATTGCAGGTTACAAGGCAAACTCAAACCTTGTTATGCATTTTGATCCCTCGATATTCCTATCTTATGGAGATAAAAATGAAATGAGACACAGGCAATCAATCTTTTTATATCTGTGCTCTGCTCTTTACAGGGAAATATGACAGATATTTTTTATTACAATTGCATGTTTATTGGGAGAGAAGTAGAGCATTAAATTGCAAATATTTCATTTTCCTTATATCTCATATTCACAGGAAAAGAAAGAGGGCAGGCAGAAAGAAGAATATATGACTGAAGAAAAATTTCATCTCTTTTGCCAGAATTTTCAGAACTTTCTGGTTTTTTTTTCTTCTAGGGTTTTGAATTATACTTCTCTAGTGAAGGAGGGGGCTCATCCCAAGCCTTCAGAATTCTTGAGTCAAGCATCTAAGATCAAGACATTTCTTTAATAATCATGAGGTGTTAATAAAAAGATGCTGACATTTTTATTTGGGTTTAGGGTATGTTGATTTCACGTTTCCTACCAGTAATGTCCAAGAGAGAGGCTTTCTTTTAACAAATGACGTGAATTTGGTGCATTTACAAGACTACAGCCAACTAAGAAATATCATTATCGCAATACTAAAATCACTAGAATTACTTTGTAAACTGCATTTTTACTGTTAATTGTACTGAATTTTAGTTGTGAAAATAGTAGTCCCAGTTCCTGTTTTTAAGGACAGAAGAGCCCAGTTTAGCTGTATGGAGAAAGTGTAGGTCATCTGAAATTCTGCTCTTGCATATGTGGGAAAAAATCATCATCACTTCAGCACACGTTTGCTTGGTTCTGATTGCCTACTTATTTCAATAGCTGAGGAAAGTAATTAATAACGCTGATGACAATTTATGGTTACATAGCTCTTGCCACAGACCTCAAAATTGTCTACTAGCATTAATGAATCTGGAACAACAAGCTCCATTGTACAGAAGGAGTGGCAAAAGCTCAGCTAATACTGAAAAACCTCACAGTTATATCCTGAAACTTCGGTAAGTTGTGTTTTTATTAAAGCCTAAAATCATGGAATTTAAAAGATGGTATCTGGGATCTGACCCAGGGAGATTAGAAATGAAAATAACAGTAGATGCATGTAAAAATGACTCTGTGTGTTTACATGCATAGTTTTAAATACATTTTAGGTGAATCTCATGAGTTCTGTGTGGAAGAACATGACTTGTTATTTCTAGTCGCACCACATTGGCAAAGCTGAAGAGGCTCCATCATGCTGGGAAGTTGCATCCAGTGCCCATGGAAGTAGGGCTATGGTGCGGCCTCATCCCTGCATGGTGGTGCTCTGACCATTACAGTGCTTTGTACAAAAATGGGGCGATGCCTCTGAATTTGATTTCACACAGAGTCACAGGTGCAGTCCTGGCAGTTACAACTTGAGAAGGTTATGGCATGATTGAAAGGCCGAGTATATAGTCACAAATGCAACTAGACTCAACAAGCTTTTTCTTTCCTAAGGAAGGTGCCCGTGAGATACTTTCATTTCCATACAATTTTCAGATAAACACGTGTAATGTCCAAGTTCATAATTGTTTAAGTCTATGACAGATGTGGCAGATCTACAGCTGCATTACCTGAAACTACAATTTTGCCATAAGGCACCCCAAGCCTTGGGGCAATAGTAGCATTTGAAGCACACGTACCATCAAATCAAAGAGGACCTTCCCTGAGCTTACACCAAGTAAAGTCAGGCAAGGCTAATCATCATTAAAATGGAGACTAAATCCTACCTTTCTCATGACCATTAGTCAGGCAGTGGTGGATTTTATCCTGAGGCGGTCACACTGTTTGCTCAGATATGCTGCAGCTGCAAGGAGAAGCCATCTACCATAGCAGACCTTATGCAGCCCTTCTGGAGGTCACAGAAATGTGGTTGAAGGCCCTCTCATACAGTCTGACACTGAGCAAGCAATCTAATGGCTACTGTCAGACATCGAATAAAAATCTGCTTAGAGAATGCAATTAGCCCCACAAAGCTCACCAGGTGGACTGCAATGGCTTCTTAACAATAGACTAGTACACTAAACAATAGCATAAGACAAAGCGAGAACTTAGATACAACCAAACAAAATCATGCTTTAGAAAGGCAGGGTTCAATTACTTGTGTTGAATTTTGATCAATCTCTAGTCACTACAGAGCAATAGATGAGATACAGAGAGAAGAGAATATAAATGTTGTATCAGCCAACATACACTTTTAAAGCAATTTTTCAACCTTTTTCATGGATGCCTGGCATAATATTCTATTTGAATTTCTTCATACATTTATCCCATGGACCACTCCTGATTTCATCACCTTTGTTTAGGATCTTGTCTCAAAGACCTATGAACCTCTTTTGATATGTTTCTTCTTCTCAGACACCTTTAAGTAAATCAAAGGAGTTGCAGACAATGATGCCACAATGTAACTCACCAAAATATCCCACATGCTAGGGGTATCTGTCTACAAAGCGGAAAGTATACGGTTCACAGCATGTCAACATTCTTGTGTGCCATTCTCCTTCCTCCACCATGTGAGGAGTTTGTAATTTAAAACAGATTCTTCTACATGCTATTTTGCACCACTAACTTCTTAAAATCTCCTAGGGTTACTTACCTTGAAAGTTCACTGAAGATGTATGTATTCAGAAACAAATATTTTCCCCTTTTACTGAATAGATGAGGAAAGCTTTAGAGTGTGATTTTTCAGGCGGTACTGATGGCTGTCCTTCCAAAGGTCTGAAAGACCTTTTGTATTCCAAAAACATCCTGTCTGGGAAAGAGGGGATGGGAAATTTTAGAGGACATCCACCATGTGCATATTATTCCAGAAAGAAACAGTGCAAATATGTGGTTTTCAACCCAAGGTCTTATGAAAGTCCATAGTATTTGGCACAGCTGCAGTAATTGGGAGCTGTGTGACACACACCTTGAGAAGTATTGAACTGAAATGACTGGAGCATGGAAAAAGTACTCAGGAAAACTCCTGACTGGAGGTCATTGCCTCTCACCAGACCTGGGTGATGGAGAGGTCTTTGAGAGCACCATCCCTGTAACAGCCATCCTACCATCACCTTGTTCAGTTTTTTTCAGCTGTAACTGAAGAAGCAACACCACGACAGAGAAGATCTCACAGCATGCTTCACTCTTGTGCTTCCTGGGCATCGTGTCACCTTCAAGTTGGGTGGCTGTTTGCCAAACCTCACTTCTCCCTCAGATATGTCCCTTCCTTCTCCCCAACCCTGTGTACCCAACTGTAGCCTACCAGCCTGGGGAGCATGGTGCTGCCATGGCTAGGGACAATCTGCAGGTTTTGGACTAATCTAGCAACACCTCAGGACATGCCAGACTTCGTCTGGACTTGTTTTGGCCCACCTGGAACGGTGTTTTAGCTTGCTAAGCGTTAACAGCAATTTTCTAATGTCCAGGTGGCTATCACCTAATTTATATATGGCAGAATCATATGGTATGACCATAGGGCATAATAATACAAGGTGATAGTCTGTGTATTATGACATATTTATAACCCTAGTGTAATGATGTAGGAGGACAGCAGAAGTCTCCAAAGTGGGGACATGGGATGCAGTCCAGAGAAATACAGGCACAGGATGATATTGGAGACTTCAGGGCGATAAACCATTCACCCACGATGAACGAACTGGGATCAGACAGAGCCTCAGGATGGTGAAGCAGGGCCATAGGGATGGAGATAGGTCTGGATGTAGGCCTGTGTCATGGTTTGACCCTGGCTGACAGCCAGGTGCCCACATAGACGCTCTCTCACGCCCTCTTCTCCGCTAGACAGGGGGAGAAAATATATTGAAGGGCTCAAGGTTTGAGATAAGGACAGGGAGATCACTTGCATTTACCGTCCCGGGCAAAACAGACTCAACTTTTGGGAAATCAGTTGATTTATTAAAAGAACAAATCAGAGAAGAGC
>NW_009709530.1:0-3440 GCF_000703405.1 Apaloderma vittatum
ATTCCTGACAAATTAGAATGAGAATGTAAACATCTCCTGGGTGAGCGTTTAAGTCCTCTTGACAAGTCAGGAGGAAGGGCAGGCAATTAACTCTCTGGTAGCTTAGACTGGTATCCTAACTATATAACATACAGGTTACAAGTGACAATGAGACCTGGATGTTAGTGCACATGCCTAGATCTGCCACCTGCTCTTGCCTGACTACACTAGTGTGCTCAGATGAGAAGGTCTTCTGTGTGAATTGGAACTGACAGAGAACAGGACAGGAGTAAGAGCCTAGACTTTTTCTGTAGCAAAGAGGTACTCTTAAGTGGTTGCCTTGAGACTACAATGAGGATAGTGTATTTTTTTTTTCTGCTCAGACATTAGATGAAAAATGCTACATTTTTAAAAGGAGGTGTTTTGTTCCTGTGATAAAAAAAGGATGTTAGAAATATCAGTAGAAGAAATCAAGAGGGATGTCAGAAACTTGGTGAAACACAAGTTTTAAAGAATATAAACTGTTTGGGAAAGACAGAAATAAAGGCCAAAGAACAGCATTGCGTATTAACAATAAAATACATGGAAAGGGAAAGTTTCTGCTAAGAAAGATGCTGTTGAACACAAGTGTCAAAGGAAAAAAAGGAGAGTGGGAACATGACCAGAAAGATTTCCATATCAAAAGCACCAACAAACTCGAGAATCCCAGAATGCCCACAGCAAGGCCTATGCTGAAAGCCCGCACCTCAGAAATCTGCAAGAAGCAACTTAAAAATCATCACCCAGGGGGCAAGGTATCTAATTATCTCTCAAATAAAGGGGGCATTTTATGAGCAGAATAGGGCTATAACAAAGACCAGCTGAAAATTTCACCTTCACCAAGGTACCCTTTCAGAGCGCTACATAGGAATGGATACGACTGACCTCCACTGATTGCCGATGTCATTGCAAAAAAGTGTCAAAGAGATCAAAGATTAAAATTACACAAAGCCTGTGACTGGAAGAATCTTGAGGAGAGTGAAGGAGAAAAACGAGGTGTTTGGAGTGGTATGTAGTGCTGCGTGGGTCCTTGATGACAAACATTTCTCTAACATTCTGGACTGAACTTCTGCTTAAACCGTAAGGTGTCAAGAGTGACCTGGGCAGTTCAAGACTCGTTATTAAACCACAGTTATGCAGAAAAATTTATGTGGAAAAGTGAATTTGGAGAGATCAAATTTCTGGAGATCAGCTGTGACTTAAAACACAGTGCATCTTTCTTGGATTTGGGTCATCCTGACCACTTACTGAGTTTATCACTCACTGCTAAGTGAAATACTTCTTTGGTACAATAACAGATCTTGTAGACCAGTGAAATAGAGTATGTTTCATATTTTACTTGTGCAAATATATTGAAAGTACATTTTCAGTAGAGTACAACAGCATTCTGGTGGAAGCAGTAACAACTGAATAAAGAACTGGCTTCACTGAGAGTGCAGCTTTTCTGTAAGGGGCTACCAAGCCGACAAATTACAGGTGGTGTTCAGCAGTGATCTTCCTTCTGTCCAGTTGTTCTGTTCATGCGCTTTTACTTTCTCTTATGTTTTTGTGCTTATATCTCACGTGATCTGGAACACAAGGCATGAAGAGAAAAAAAACCAGCAACAACTTTTGAATCCTTCACTTGATCCCCTTTTGTAATGGAGAACATCACTGAGGATGTTTTATTCAAATATGTTAGGGTTGCCTACCATCTATGTTCTGTCCACGAAGGAGCTGGAGTGGGAGACATGGAGTGATGGCTACAGCAAAATTCAAGTTGTTTATGTGATGGGAAAATTGGTTGACTTCATTCAAAATTCAATTACAGTTGATAGGAGTTTTGCTCGATAAAGAGCTAACTATGTGGTGCCCATGTTATCATGAGGAACCAAACATCTTTACTCTAGCAGTAAGTGCTGGAAAGAAAAAACTTCTTATTTTGTTCCCTGTTTAAAAAAAATAAAACCTGTTGACAGCAGAAAGAGCATCTGGCTTCTAAAGTTCCAGTTTCCCAACTCCCTAAATCCAGTTAAATCTCTTGAAAGGAGAGCAAAAATTTGGTAGTTTTTTCTCCTTTAAACTAAGTTTTCAGTTGTGCACCTGATCAGTCGATTGATCTATCTCTGCTTTGTTCCAAACATTCTGAGACCAGTAGTGAAGAAAACAAAGATTAAAAGAAACAGTGACTGTAACAAATGTTTTAAATAATCAGCAGACTTATGATTTTTGGGTTTTATTACTACTGTCTCTGATGTTATGGGACAAACACCTCTGTGGGTTTCCAAAGTATGTAACACCAAGGGGTGGCTCCTCCTTGGGTAGTCAGCAAATTAAATGAGAAACAAAAGGGATAGGTAAAGGTTAATGTTATACCCCTTTTTAAAGGTAGAAAATTAAATCATAAGGAAATTAACTGACTGGCCAAAGGTGAAACAGAAAGCAGGTTGCAGAGTATGGAAAATGAGAAACTGTGTCTTATGTTCAGCTCCTTAACTGTAAGACTACTTTTTCTTTAAGCGGAAGAGAAAAAAAACAACCCTCAATGATGGAATATTAATATAAAAAATAATTTTGCTGAGAAAAGTTTGAATTTCTCTGTCTCATCTGAAACTGGGTATTGTTCTGCCTCATTAAAGCAGAAATCAGATCCACTGCAATAACATTGATTTGGTGAAAACAAAATCACGGTTACTCTTTAAGATTGTTGCACTATGAAAAATTGGTTTGCAATCAGTTTTGGATAAGCAGTCAAGTCAAGGATCAGTTTCATTATAGCTTTTGAGAAATGAACAAAACATGCCACAGTTCTCTTCAGAAAGAATGAAGTTAAAAGTTAGATTTGAGAGATATCGTGGAATTCCAGCAGCTTCATGTATTCCTGTTCCTATGAAAAAATATATACATATATATATACAGAGAAAAATACCTATCCACATAAATATACATACATATGTGTGTGTGGCTACAGATATGGGCACATATATATGTATATATACACATACCTATATATTTACATAAGCAGAGAGAAATGACATGGGATTTAAGGAACTCAAGGCAGTCCACGGAAAGAGGCAAGCAGGCCATTTTCCCATACCTTCTCTCTCTTGATTGAAGAGAAGCCTTGACATGATGCGGCGTTACAGTGAATAACAGAGAGTGATCACAAGCTCCATTTCTGTCTCGGGGGCTAGGAAGCTCTATAAACCTTGCCAGACCCAAGGGATTAATTTGAAGCTACACCATATGCCCGGGCTTTTGCTTGCCCTAAACACTGTCAAGGACAGGGGCTGTACGGAGAGCCCTACCCGACTGTAACCCGGTCACCTGGAATCACTCCTGTCACCTCATGGGCAACGTGGGAAAGTTCAGAATAAAAGCCTAAGCCGAGGTGCAATAACCGTGAGTGATTCAGCAGCAAGGCTCTGCCTTGGCAGACTTTC
>NW_009709531.1:0-7611 GCF_000703405.1 Apaloderma vittatum
CTGCCCTTGTTGCATTTCATACAATTTCTCCCAGCCCAACTCTCCAACCTGTCTAGGTCTTGCCATCCAGCAAGAACGACTGATCAAAGGTGATGGAGAGTGGCCTAGAAATGACTTCTGCCACCTCCTTCAGCACGTGTGGGTGCATCCCATGAGTGCCCATGGATTTATGGAAGTAAATTTAATGAAATAGTCTTGACTACTAAATCAATCATTATAATATACAAATAGCAGACATAATATTGGAATTGCTAATATTTAAATGATTGATCTTGGAACATATAAATAATTTAGTAGATGTTTTCAGCTTCAAATCTTTGCCCTGATGCACAATTCTTATTAGTCTATTAAACAGAAGAATACGTATTTTAGATAATTGGGAAAAAAGGTGAGAAAAACCTACACAATCCTTCTAAGTATCTGAATTATTTTACAACATTTTGAAATGCCAACAAATGTGAAATCCACCTACATTTTCTTTTCAGAATTCTTCTCTTAAGTGAAATTTTAGAAAAGTATGTGATTCAAAACTGCATAAACTACTTCTGAGACCTTTTTGCTTGTTGGGAGAATTGTGGCTTGCATTTGCTTCTGTGTTATTTCATGACTGCTTTATATGGTGATTAAATAGATTTCTTCAGTCTCTTTAGATAAGATAAATTGCACATGTCATTCTTATACAGGAATCTAAATTATTTTATTAGTAAATGTGAAAAAGCAAGAAAAACCCACAAAAGCCTCATCAACCAAACCATTACTTTAATTTAAAAACAAGTGGGATTTTTTTTTCCAGCAACATGTATATAGAAGTGGAAAGAAAGTTGAAATTTAACAAAACAATTCCAAAAATCCCCCAAACCATTCCTCTCACAAAAAGAAACACAAACAAACCCAAACCCAATACACCATGCAAGTAAGAATCACTATTTAAAAGTATTTCAGGAGGCCTTTTACTAGTATGAGTTCTAAGCAATTAATTTGTAATCTAAGTACAAAAGAAAATTCTTCGTTTTATGATCTTTTTTTCAGGCTTGTTACAGGATTATTAAAAATATTGTCATTGTTTTAAGATAACTGTTTTGTAATTTAGTAGGAAAACAACAAAGAAGCTGTAGAACTCCAGCTTTTTTCCTTAACTGTCTTAAGGAAGTAGTTCAAAGCATGTTGTGATTTGAAGTGAAATGCATCATCAGATTTTTTTATTATTTTTTTTAAATATTCTGATGTTAATTTGTTTATTAAAATTACTTATTGCATCTTCTTACTTTTATGCTCTCAGTAACACTGTCACATACTTCTGGCTTAAAGATCCCCTATAATATTCTAAAGTTTACAACATCATGCTTTTTTTTTTTCTTTCTGTTTGTCACAGAACTTGGAGGGGAGGTGACTTTATTTGTTTTAATTATTTTTTATTTACTTTTTAATATGAGGATGCTAAAGGAGTATTAATTTAGTTTTAGGCATAATAATCCTTTGAATTATTTTGTTAAATCAGTATGTTAATGTAGTTAAACTTCTAATTTAAAAGCAAACAAATGTGTTTACTGAAGCTTGTTCTCGCATGTTGTAGTTACCAAAGTGGAAATATATTAAATGACTGCATACAAAATGGCGTAAAGACTGTGATAATGATATTCATAGAGTTTATTTTTTAAGCAAGGTAAATGCTTTGTATGAAGAGCACAATCACATAGAAGGTGCGTGCAACGCTAGCTGAGGTCTTTCAGAATTCTTGCACGCTGTCATTAACACAGGAAATAAAGGTAATTTTAGTAATATATGGAGCTGTAGACAAGACTAGAGATCTATATCTGGGATATTTTGGGGAAAACAAAAGCTCTTCTCACCTCTTTGGATGAGGAAAATTACTTTCAAACTTGAAACTGTACAGGAAACACTGTAAGGACATGGTGTTTCTACAGTTCCTATGTTTCTATGAAAAGCAGAGAAGAATATCTCAGTTCAGATTTTTAGACATGTAACTCTAAACACCCAAAACCCTCTGAGGGAGTAGAAGAAACCTGTTCCGCTCTAAGTCCAGTTTAAAGAAAAACAGAAAAATGTGTTTAGGAAGACAAAAGCAAAACCAGAATTCACCCAATATATGGGAATGTAACTTTCTGAGTATTTTTGATTAAATTTCTTTCATTTTTCTTTAATACAATTGAATTAAAAAATAATATACCTTAATTTCAGCAGTTCCTTTCTGTGAGAAATATTCACTTATTTCATCACAGATTTCATCAGTTATAGAAGGAAAGATGTTTGAGTATTAGCTTTAGGACTCGGAAAGTATCTTAATTGCTTAGAGAAATATTAAACAGAACAACTTTGAAAAACTGCGTATAAAAAATTACTTTTTAAATCCATGGTTTTGTACTTAACCTAAAGTGGTTTGACATTAAAAGGCAATGAATTCCTGTTGGTCCACTTCAGTTAGTTTTTTTGGTATTCAGTGGTTCAGATCTGTTCAGTCTCCAGCTGGCCCTTCCCCTATGGCATCTACTTCTAAGACTTCTCTTTTTGAAGTAGTTGAAGAAAATGAGAACGGGAAAGGCAGTGATCAAATTATTGCTGTATGTCATGGTTGAGTTGTTTAGCAATATTGAAAATTGGCACCAATGCTAGTTTTTCTAAAACTTATTAATTCAGTTGATTTTTTACATTGTGTGTGTGTATATACATGTATTGTGCCAGGGAACTTTCAGTTCAGATTTTCAAATTTGTGGGAATTTTCAATGAATTTAGAATGAGGATGAGAACTTCATGCTGTGCTATTAGCATGATTCCACTCTGATTTAGAGACATCTCTCCTGTGTTGACGAAGTTAGTCTTTTCCATTAAATAAATAAATAATTCTCTGTGTCCTTGGAACCTACATAGACTTTTCAGAATGGAAGCTTGTCATTCTTATTTGGTATTTTTTAAATATATATATGTAAAAATATTTAAATATATATAGATACACACACATCTTGGTAGTCTCAAGATAGTTTTAAAGATTATTGTGGGAGAAATGCAGGTAACTGTTAACCTTCAAATTCAAAATTAGCTGAACTGCTTTTCTTCAATAGAAAAAGTAATATCGTTAACATCCTGAAGATGCAAAAGCAGTGATTGTATCATCGGAAGTATAAACTGGAGAACTGTGGGTGTGATCAAATGAAGTATACTTTGCCTCAAGTATACTTTTGTGTGCAGAGATTGCATTGTAAGATTGAAATCTGTCTGTGAGTTCTCTTTATGCTGTCTTGGAGTGCTCCTCAGCAGGACTTGCAGGCACTTCATGACTTGCAATTGCTATTTCAGTATTTTAATTGGAGAGTGATTGCTTTTAAACTGCTGCCCTAATTTTATTCTGAACAATCCTGTATTTGCCACAGTGATGAAATGCACTTCATGCTGCCTTTCTGGTTTCTATAGGTCATCCCTTTGTGGGGCTTAATTGCTGAGGTCTTCCCTGCTTAAACACAGGATCGTGTTGCTCTCTTAGGCATAGGTGGGACCCTCGGCCAATTTCTGCTATGGTAATTCTGATGGCCTGATTTACCCGCTGATGCTGTCTGCCCTGATAAAGATGTTGATATTTGAACAGTCAGTTACATCAAAATACAATGATTTCATCAAACACATTTAAGGTAATACATATCAAAACTAATAGAATATCTATGCTTGAGCTTCCTTTTAGACTTCACAGTCAAGGATCTGTGAATGTCTAGGATTTTTCTGTGTTTACTCACTTCTTGGCAGAGCACCACAGTGGTGATGTGCTGGGCAACTGCAGGCGCTTTGTTCTGTTATGTTGGGTCCAGAGTGCTTTTGTTTGTTTGTTTGGGGTTTTTTTTTATTGACCTCAGGTTTGTGATTTTTTTAGGTTCTTAAAGTCATCCTTCGGGCATATGCTTACATATCTTTGTCTCTAGCCCTTATGTAGACAGGTGAAAGCAATAAAGAATGTTCTTGTTGCCTAGGTGTTCATGAAATGAATTTATAAATCCAGGATTTATAGAAACTTTCCATTTATAGTGATTGAGGAGATGAGACCTATTCTCATATATTGAACATTTCAGTTTTTTAGAACCTCTAGAGACCAAGATGCACACTGCTATGTTTTCCCACATAGGAAAAGTCTTCTGGTAAGAAGTCCTGTTCGTGTTTCGAGTTGGACCGAGTTTCCAGCCTTAACTGGCCCTATAACTCAGAGCATGCATTTCACATATTTGGTGTCAGTTTGCGAGCTATATTGTTTTAAGAAGGGAGAAATAAAGTAAGACTTCCTGGAAAAGTTGCCTCTTTCTGCTGAAGAGCAATTAAGCATGTGGGTGAAGAGGCACCTTGCAAGTGCACGTGAGTAGGCAGAGGGAAAGAGAAGAAAGAAGGAAAGAAAAAGAAGACTGGAAGAGAGAGAAGAAGAAAGGTGAAGAGCAACAGAAAGGTTCTGGAGCACTTGGTATGCTTGCAGACACTTTCAGACTGCTGGTGTGAACAGAGAGTAAAAAGATAGCTAGGCCTTTGCATCATGGGAAGAAGCAGCATCTTGGTGACAAGGAAGATCTGGGGGTAGGGTTTTTTTACAATCCAGGAGATCACTGAATGGATTAAAACTGACACTCCAGTTGGTGATACATTCTTTGTGTACAAACTTAACTGTCCCATTTTAAGTTATAATGAAATCTTGTTTCTCTGAATTTTGATCTTTTTGGGGTAACTCAGTAAAGGAGAATGTCTGAGTGCTTACTCCTTAAGGTTCTGGTCAACTGTTATTCCCATTATGAGTTCCATTCAAAAAAACCACAACCCCAAAACCAAGAAAAAAACAAACCCAACCCCCCTGAAGATAACTGGTTTACCCGTCTAGAAATCTTGAAATATCTTAGACACAATGTTAACTTTAATAAGAGTCCAATGTACCTGAAATTCTTAAGGCAATTTATGAAATCATTGTAACTTGTGCAGTAACATCTTAAGAAGAAGGGCAAGCTAATAAGTATTTACTTCCCAGTTTAATATAATGAAGAACTAGTTTGCTATTTAAAGACCTGCATACTCAACAGTAGCTTCAGAACATGAGATCAGCTGCGCTGTTCTTGTGCTTTTGGGTCATGTAGCTTGGCTGTTGTGAGTTCAGGTGCTGACCCGAATGTACTTCAGGCCTGAGTAGGATGTCCAGAGTAATTGCTTGAATTCATCTCATGTTTCGTTGACTGTATTTTGCCATTTAGTGAGACAACCATCCTGCCAAGTAGCCTTTCCACATGGATGTTTCAGTGATCCCCTTAATCAGTTTGATGTGAAAACGCCCCAGGATCTTAGGCTTAGAAAATCTGCTTACTTGTTTTGTTCTTTTCTTGATACCTTTCACAGTGAATTTTTCCTGTTCCAAACCTAAGTCTGCAAAACTGACTTCAGCCCTTTTTTTGCTTTGGCATGGCAGCAACTTGAAGGTTATGTCAAGTCATGTTTTATCTGTAACTTATAAGCTCTTATAAACCTTCTCTGATCAGATTTAGTACAGAAGACTCCGCAACTGGACACATGGATCTTGTTGTACAGTGTTTAAGCAGCATTTGTTAAGACTTATCATGAGGATAAAGCTTTGACTCCTTCTCCTGCCCTGTGTCCATGCACTACTGAAAAAAAAAAGAGGGAGGGAAAAAAAAAGAAAAAAAAGTAATTGATCTAAAAGTCTCTAGCCTAAAACCTACCAATCCCACACCACCGTCTCCTGTCTGAAGGAAGTTACAGGCAGAATAAAGAAGCCAGTAGTAAAGGCATCTGGAAAGAAGCAGGAAATGAGTAGCAGGTTTATACTTTCATTGCCTTTCATGTAAGGCTTCTAAGCCTTCACAGATGTAATCTGTGTGCAAAAGATCTCGCTTGGCTCTTGAAACTTTGCTTTTATTAATCAACTAATTTCTCCTAGATAATGGCTTTTAAGAGTTTATTAAAAGCAATCTGGAAAAGACCCTGTGCTGTATGGATCCAATTCAAGAAAATTATTCAGTTTTTGATGGGGAGGTGCTGAGGCAGAATAAAATAAAACATGTCAGGTGGGGTGTTTTTTGAGCAGCAGACTGACATGAGAAGAAGCAAGAGAATAAAATACAAGTTCTTTGGTTCAAATAGTCACTGTGATTCCCATGGAAGAAAGAAAAGGGATAATTCTTACAGTAACTGTAAGAGAGAGTGCAGATAATTTTGATGTTAGTGTCAGATGGGGTTGAGACAATGAAATTTGCTGTAGAAAATACTAAGTTTTAGGTGCCAGTTAAATCTGTATGTAAAGGAAAAGAAGGAAGTCAAGTAATCCTCTCTTCCTGAAGTAGTGAGTTTCAGCTGTGACAGGCAGTGGGGAGACTGAGTCGATTTCTCAATTCTTTTCCTCTAGTACTTTTTAGCTTATTTTTCTGAAGATTCTTGTTTTGTGCATGGTTATTTTGAGTGGACCTTTTTTTCAGCCTGTGCTCTTCTTTAGTGGAGTGTTCATTCTTTTTGATTCAGGATATGCTTAACTTGCAAATCTTTCTCTTGTTCTTGATATATTTGCAGCTCTCAGCTCTAGTGCAGTTTGTATGTTATGACAAAATTCTTTTGAAAAATTCACCAGAGATGCAAGAGTTTTTGCTAAGAACCATCATGTACCATCTGTGGTGGTTCTTAATGAAAACTCGGTTTGATTCATATTTATATTTCACCCATTAAGATTTTCAGTTGAACAACATTTAAAAATAAATTATCCTGGCCAATGATTTGGAACCAAACTTTAACAACAGAAGTGTGGAGTGATAGGGGGCGGGAGGGGGAAAGAGGATTGTTGTAGGAGGTACTAACATATTTGATATAAGCTGAACAATAGAAAAGTTCATCAGAGCTTTACATTGGAAAACAAGGAATGCAAAGTCAAGTGAAAGGCATGAAGACAGAATTGTCTTTTTTATTAGCTGACTTGCCAAAATGTACAGACAGTAGAAAATGAATTCAAGAGCAAGGCAGGACAATTTATTTTTGTTATTTGGTTGTGTTTTTTCCTCCTTCCTTTTTTGTCTTATTTAAACCTTAGGGGGACCCATTTTTTGCAATACTTTATATGTAGCTGAAATGTTCATATGAGAAACTGTTCGAAGGTAGAGACCTTGACATTTGAGTAAGGGTTGGTTTCCCCATTATTGGGAAAAAAAATCCTTTGCTATGTTGAAGCTATTTAGCTATACAAAACATTTATGTAACTTGTTCTTTTGTAATTAATGTGGCCTTCCGTTAAAGCATTTTATTAGATGTAAGCCTTAGAAAATGCTAGAAAAACAAACAAAACCAGAAAAAGCAGCTGTCATGTCTGGGCCTGCCACACTATGGAAACGGTCAGCAAGGGAAATGGGGCTGATGTACATAAAAAGGCACCAAAGCAACAGCAGGGCAAACTAGGGTTGGCAGCAGAACGACATGAGCAGACATTAACAGTGTGATGTCTGTGAAGATTTTGATAGATTAATAATAAATAGGTATACACAAATAATTACATTTTTTGACAGTTTTAATGACAAGTCATCCAACGAAAAGAAATTTGCATATTTGGAATTGAAAAATGTCAAGTCTGACATGACAGAGGGA
>NW_009709531.1:7642-18288 GCF_000703405.1 Apaloderma vittatum
AGAGATAGTTGGGAACAGAGATAGGCAGCTTGTCTAAATATGTGTAATACTAAATACAGGTGATTATATTATTTGAAATTAAAAATAAGCTGTGATTCAGTTATTTTTAAATTGTTAGACCTTCTCAGCTGCAAATTTCTCCAGGTGCTAAGAGCAGTTGTAACAACAAGCACGTCCTGTGTAACTTAAAAATAACATTGCTAGGCATCAGTGGATATCTTTCCACTAAAATAAAGCCGTTTAGTGTGATAAGAAGCAAATTCCTCTTTCTCTTTTCTCCATGTTATTTCAGAGAGATTCTAAAACTGTGTGATTCAGAAGAAATAGCAAAGATTTTAAAAGGTTGCCTTGATTGAAATGAGCATATGGATGAATTAGGCAATTGCTGTATATGGTATAGATTTTTTTTTTGGTGGGCTACATCTAAAGCTGAATGAAGAAATACCCCTTTTGGCTTGTAAACCATATTTTAAAATATGATCTTGTTTCCTGCATCTCATTTATCTCACTCGTTTCACTGCAGTTTAAAGTACTGTGGAAATCGATATGGGAAAAAACCCACTATTTTTATTCTTTTTACAGCAATGTGTTAACACTAAATATGTGTAGAACACTTTAAATATGTAAAAACGCCCTTTGTTTTTCTCTTTTTGGCCAATAGCAGTGGCGTAAACTGGTTGTTGTTCAACAGCTAAGCCAAGAGAAGTGTCAGATGCCTGTCAGTAGATGAAGTTATGCTGCTCTGCAGGTCCGCTGCCTGAGCTGTCCTGGAGAGAGAGAAG
The DNA here is from genome assembly GCF_000703405.1 of Apaloderma vittatum. Taxonomy (NCBI): domain Eukaryota; kingdom Metazoa; phylum Chordata; class Aves; order Trogoniformes; family Trogonidae; genus Apaloderma; species Apaloderma vittatum. The sequence continues at coordinate 8,425 of NW_009709531.1, forward strand.
ACTGGTGTTGGGGCAGTGCTGGTGGCTGTAACTGCATCTGCTCCTCAGGGCACATGGTATCAGGCAGGCCCACGATAGAGTAGTCTGCAAGGTGTGCTGGGCTTTACTGGGGCCAGTGTAAGTCCAACAAACAAAAAGATATTGTTGCTACCTGGAAGATTGTGATATCACCTAACTTCCTCTATTGTTTCAGAAGATGATAGTAAGAGAGTCCTCTTCCAAATTTGGTATTAAAATGAATGTCTTTCTTTTAGGCTCTTGGCACTGAAAAGTTGAAGAGGGCTTGTTAGCTTTATAATAAAAGAAATTTTAATTTATAAATTCATACAAACTCGAAAGAAAAGCAACTTTAAGTAAAGATTGCTCAATTCATTATCACAGTATGATGCAGTATCTCAGGATATGATTATCTTATGATGCTCGTCTCAGTTTTGATTGGCGGTAAGTGTAAGGCTCTAAAATACCATTTACAAGCTATTTATTGGTTGTGATTTTTAGTAATGGCTAGACAAAGCTCAGCTCAGATAAGCTGATTTAGTTGTCATATGTGTCCTTCAATTATTACAGGATTTGCTGAAGAGATGTATTGTTCTAGTTAGATGTGTCAAAAAATAAACTCACTCCAATGATACTTAAGCAAGCAACACCCATAAATTTTAGCATGTTTATTTTCAAGTTTTGATTTGAAATATTATATAGTAAATACTAAACTTAGGAAGAAAACCTGGGCTCCCTTTTAATTTTTGTGGATTTAAATGCCGTCAGCTTTTGGAAGCCAGAAACTGGTAACTGTGTGTGTTTCAGTGTGATGCTGCTATTACTGTGTTTGTCACAGGCTGAGAAAGTTGGCTGAGTGGTACAAAGATCTTAGAATGCTAATGTAAACTCTCAAGTATCGGATCTAGTATGTTTTTAAGACAGCCTCTGTAGTATTGTGTGTGCGTGTTCATCTGTCTGTGTCTGAATATACAGGAGGTATTTTATTCTCTTAAATCATACAGTATGTTTCCAAATGTATTTGAGAAGAATGTGAAAGCTTTGATCCAATACTTCAATTTTATCATACATTTGATCTTTTGATAACTGCAATTACTTTCTAGTATCCTCATATCCGTATTGTGTATAGATGAAAGAAGCACATTCTGTTTGGAAAAGAGTAACAGCACAAAAATGGCCTTGTATCTCTGAAGATTATGCAAAATGTAAGGAGCTAATTATTCACAAAATAATATTTCTAAATAATTCTGATTGCTTTTTAGTAATTGCTGGAGGGAGCTTTTTATGTTTAGAAAGTAAGCTATGTAGCTAAGAATACAAAGTTTTCAACTTTCAATTGATTTCTGCTATAGAGTTTCTATTTTATATCTGTGTTGGTCTGCCCTACCACCTTGTTAAAACTGGTTGAATCGTCTAGAGAATGTGTTAGCTAAAATAATGAATTTATATTTATTGCTCTGCCATTACTCAGTCACTAGCTTCTTATCTCCTAAGAAGGTCACCAAAATGAAGCTAGTTATTTTTTCATGGCCCAAAGCAGTCTCTGGCTTTTGTTACCCACTCACACACACCTCAGGCCTGCTTGAGGAGGTTTCCTGTTTCTCAGAGCAGTGCTCCATCATCCTTACTGATTCTGTTTTTCACAGATTTTGCATATCATATGAAATATGACAGTTCTTCCATTGTGTAACTTTACAGGTGTTTTAATAATTTTCTTGCATATGTGAAAGAGTTAATACAGCTGTAATGGCAAGTACCTGTTATTTGCTTAGAAGAAAAGCCAATGTTTAATGTTTGACAAAAAATACCTGGTAGTTAATGAGGAAACTGCATCCTTACTACTTGTTATCATAAAAATTGGTATTACAAACAAGTGAAATCAATAGTTAAGTTATGCTTGACCCAAGATGAGATGCTAAGAAATGTCATCCATTTTGGAAGAGCATCGATGTGTAGAATGTTAAGAATATCACTGCTCAGCCTTTCATGAAGGATATATTATCTAGGATAACCAAGATGATGTTCATTTATCTTTAAACCATTAAGGTTTTCATTAAGGTTAATTGCAGTGGAAGTTTGAAGAGTCTGTACAAAGATAATTAGAGAAGAAGTAAACCTCTTAACGTTTTTTATTTTCCCCCATCTTATAAGGAACTCGCTTCAGTTCGTTAAATGATTTCTTAAATACTTAATTGACTAGAAAGTTTTCAGGAATTGACCTCTGCTATTAAAATACAATTTTTACATGAATTTTCATATATAGATGGCTAAACTCTGGTTTTAAATGTATATCCCAACCTTAAATTGAGTTTGCCTACAGTTAAAGCCCATGTAACATAGAATATTTTCTCTCTAAACTTTCACATAGGTTGCCTCACCTGATGAGTAGGTAATTTTTCTGTCTCTTTCACTAAGCAGATGTTTACAGAAAGTACCCTAGTACTTTGATGACTACTCTAAGGTCTGCTTTGCTTTATGTGAAGTTTAAGTTTACAGATGGCTACCTTCAAGAAAAAACCTGTCTTATTTTGACCTGTTATGGCAGATAGGGAGAGTTACATGCCTTGCTGTGACATGTTTACATATTGGTTTTGCTGCAGAGTTTGGAACGAGGTAAAAACCAGCAAGGACAGGAAGAAAAGAAACAGAAGGAAAGAGTCTACTGCCAGCGTTTTTTGCCTTACCTGCATGTTAGCAGTACAGCATTACTATAGAGCAGTATATTTGCTGCTTTCAAGCAGAACAACTTTATGCATCATAGTCATCTTTGAGTTAACAGTAACCATTGCTGCTCATGTCACTTTTGGATAGTTTTTAGTGAATTCATGAAATGCGCCTCTCCTCTCTCAAACGTAACACTGACATCCTTTCGCATCATCACAAAAATATTTTATCATTGGTGAATTTGCCTTAATCACTTTGATACTTTCCTCCTCTTATCCTCATGGCTCCCCCCCAAAAAAAAAACAAATAAAAAAATCACACATTGTTTGAGTAGTTTGAAGTTTACCCAATACTGTGGGACTTCCACTTCTGGTCAGGGCCTTTGGAGTTACAAGGCTTTTATATAGTACTCCAATTCATAACTGTGTGGTTAAATCTTTATTTCTGAGGAATTTTAATGTATAGTTATATCATACTATTCCAATGCACTTATTGTGTCAGTAGCGTAGTAAATTTGATAGAAAATCTTAATACTTTAGGTATGTTTCTGTCTGTGCTTACTTACGTTCAGATTTACCATATAGTTCCATAAAAATCTGAAAGTAAGAACTTGATGTAGAATTAATTTTTTTAATGAGATTTTCAGTTTTTTAACTGAGGTGTTATTTCACGCAGTCATCAGGAGCAATCATGAAGGAACAATTGTTTTGGCTATCAATATTTTACAAGATAGTCTCAAGGTCATTTTAAGCATGTAAACCATTTTACTCGCTATTTTTGAGTAATGACTACAATTTGCTGTCACATTAATAGTCTGACACTGGGAAATCACAAAAGCATAACTTTAGAAAGCGCAGTTGCTTTGAAGATTTTTTTCACTGAGATGGTGATATAATTTGAAGCACTTGCTGATAGAAATCGTAGTTTTGTTGGTATCTAAATTACACTTCCCTGTGATAGCTGTTTTAAAAAGAGCAATTCTTATTTAAAACAATAAAAAAGTAGTTCCTGTTAATAATATTGCCGTAAGAAAAACAATATAGCATATATTACAGCCTCATAAACCTTTTCTTTGCTGGTGCATAATTTTGTTGTTTGCCTTTATGGAAACTGACTGTAGAGAGATGCACTTCATTGTTAGGTTTTGTAATATAAATCTGATGTATTTCATTAAATTACTTGATAATGGTAAATATTTTGGATGCTATTGGCATTGATTTTTGGTTACTTGCTTTGGAAAGAGATTTGTCTCACTAGAGTGCTTTATACTGCTGCTGTGAGTTTTACATTTTCTAAAGTTACGTAACCTTTATCCTTGTTAACCTAGTTTCAAAATATCACTACTGTGCAATGTAAGCTGGCTGAGATCACAGTTATGCTAGTACATTTGAGTAACTTCTTGCATATAATATTAAACAAGTTATAATAATTAGGTAGATGGTTTGTGGGGTGCAGAGTTGATCATCTGATGATTTGGGAAGGTTCCACAGGCAGCAGCCACTAGCAGAAATTAATCCTCTCTCAGTATGAATTAGGGTCAAGTTTTGTGCTTTTAAAGTGAGATGTTCAGGTCTTTCTCCTCGTATTTTACTTGCTTCATGACTCTCTTGAACTTTAAGCCACACAGTTCTTCTGGAATGTTTTCTTAAATCATGAGACAGAGAGGACTTGATCTCAGTCCAGTCTTGCAGTCATGTACTTAAGTCCTAGAACATGAGACGTATCAGCACAAACCTTGTTAGAGTAAGATTGACTGTAACCCTACAGGAGTATTTAAAATGTTATGTACTCTTTAGGTGGTTATAACACTGGTACATGCTCTCTTAGAAAGAGAAATCCTCTTCCAATAAGGAGTTATGCTCTAGGAAAATGTAACTCCTTCATCTAAACCTTGGATGTGCCCAAGAGCGTACAACACTTAAGAGATGCTGCTATTGGGTTTTCCACAGTAAGTCTATCTAACCTTCTAGGCATTACAATATATTGAAGTTTTGCTGAAGGACATCTGTAAGAGAGCTGAGTTTTTAAATTTCTATAATGAAGAATGGCAAGAGCGTAACAGAAGTGTTTTTAATAGTCCTCCTCACACCGCTAGAAGCGACTGCAGTTCTTGGGGATTGTGTGAAGCACAGAGGTATCCTCCATAGTCGATCTGCGTCCTTTGCACCTTGCTGTGAGTTAAAGTAGTCTGGATTTAGCCCTCAAGGTGCTAAAGTGAGGTTTGTGAGATGCGTCAGTGGCCACCCGTGTGCTGTACTGTAGCAGCGCTTCACTCGTTTTACCCTTAGGACAACAACTGGGATGCTTTAGGAAGTTGTGACTAATATTTTGGAAAAAAGGATCGGTTATGACTGTGCATGTTGGCTGAGTAATGAAAGGTATGCAAAAAATCTTAAGGTGATGACTATTAGTAGCGTTCAAGAGCATGAGTAATTCAAGGTACTTTCTATACCTACATTAAAGTAAATCACATGTCAAACCCATGATTTTCATAGATGTTTTTATCATTTTAAAGCTCTTATGGAAAAATCATGTTGCTTGTAAACTTTGTTTTTGTAGAGGACTTCCAAGTTTTTTCATTTGTGCTTAGTTTCCAGCATTTTGATTCTGTTTTATACTTTGTCATTTAATTAGTTGGCAAAATCTCCCAAATTTGAAGGCACAGCCTTCTATAAAGCTAATGAAATTTTTGATTAATACATTACAGGGAAATATTAGCTTCTTTACTAAAGGTGCCATTTCATTTGCCTTTTTTCCCCCCTATTTATTTTAAATGTTTGAGATCCGAGCCTTTAACAAATGTGGTTTATGCCTATACATTGATGAAGAAGCCTTTTATTCTGATACTCATCATTGTATTCCATTCACACTACTCAAAAATAAATGCCAAATTCATTAAACCTCTAGAATAACATACTTTTGTTGATACTCAGTTGGCATTACCTAAAGTATATTCACTATTCTTTTAAAGAGATGATAAAAATGTATGAACATGCCAGTTCAGAAAAGTTGTCTCATTTGACCAAGCAAGACTCTGGATCTCCCACCAGGCCTCACAGAAAACACTGAAAGTGATTATGGTAGTCTTGTAAAAGTTAATTAGATTTGTAACTCTGTTCTGTTAAAATTTTGCTTTAGACGATGTGTTCGGAGCAGAAAATACTCAGCCATTTTGATTTGAGAAGTTTTTGAGACTCCTCTTGTGGTAGCAGAACCTTATTGTATCAGCACTACAGATTAAAAACCTGGCTGGATTTTACAGAAATACAACTTCTGCCAAGCTATTGTTTTGTGTTCTACCTCACTATGTTAAATAATTTCAGGTTTTTCCTTTTAGCTTAGATTTAAAGATAAAATTTTTCATTTCTAAAATTTAAGAAACATAGAAGCTTATTGCATACATTACAAATTAATATTCTTATTTCTCCCCACACAAAGAGTGCTTACGTATTTTCTTCTTTTTCCCTAGGTGAGTAACTGAAGGTTAACAGAATTCCTGGTTGTCAAGTATGGTTAATTCTTTTCTATAGTATGCTGTGGGTAAGTAAGAAAAATATTAAATATTATTTGGATTTTTTTTTAAATGTGCACATAAGCAAAAGTTAAATAATTGGTAATAACTTCTGCAACACTGTTTTAATCAGTATCATAACTGGCTAATGTATTAACACTATGTAAAAGCCTGCAACAGATTTGAAAAGGTGTTTTATGTGGAGAAGTTTGGATGGTTGGCATTTCATAGAATTTTCTGACTCTTCTGTCCTTTTTCATTTAAATTGTATGTTTAGGATAGAGTTGCAAACTTTGAAAAGTTTGTGGATTTGAAAATGTGGTTTCTAAAGGAAGAAATGTACATGAAAATAGACAATTTCACAGTTGTACAAGTTTAGGTAATTATTTTGGCAGGTTTAGAAGGTCTTTTTTGCTTCTGGCTACTATATTTATAAATATGTGCTGTATTTTGAATTTTGTTAATGGTCAACATATTGCTTAGGGGGTTTACATTGGTTCTGCAGTTGTTAGGAAAATTTTTGTTTGTGGTATAATATTCCTTAGTTATTTACTCCCTAGATGTCATTTCCACCTTATGTTTGTTTTAGCTGGAAGAAAAAAATGTATTGTGTTTTTGTTTTGTTTTTCTTTCCTGAAAGATTTTTAAGTAGAATGATTGATTAATACTAGATTTACTTTTTATCAACTATTGCGTATTCTGAAGACTAGAAGCAAAGGCTTTTATTATAATCCTGGGCCTACTGGAATGTGTTGTACAGTCTGCTTCTCCAGTGGCCAGAGTTGCTTCCATTGGAAATGTCTTTTGTATCACTCAGAAATTAACTTTAATAGAAGCGCAGCTGCACATAAATACATCAAAACATTTTAAACTTGTAAAAATCTCAGTTTTGACTTCATGTATGATTTTTATTTAAATACTAGTTAAAATACTTTGTTTGTGAGATTGATGTTTAAAGCCTGTTGTGTTAACTTAGTGATTCTTTTTTTTCTGAAAGTAACACTGTAGTGTGAACATGGATGCCTGGATTGTCAAATACCTAGTTAGTTTAAATATTTTTAGAAGGAAGGAAATGTCTAAGATATGACTTAGGCATCATTCTGTTAGATTCTCTTGAAAGCCTTTTATGTGCTCTACCTGCAGTGCTTTTCTGCTTTGTATGATAAAACTAAAAGTATAGATTTATTCAGTAATACTTATACAACTTTTACAACATGAAAATAGCTTATTTCTAGGAAATGAGAACTTTGGCATTTTTTTAAAACCTAGGAAGACTTTACAAAAGTTCATATATAGAGTGCTGAGCAGTACCATATGAGGCACAGAATGTATAAAGAGGAATACATGAGTACAGAAACACTTAATCATGCATTCAAAGCCTGAAGGCAGAAAATTTATATTGAAAATGTAGTGATACAGGATGCCTGGCAGTCTTTTTGTTACGGCTTCCTTATTTTGTCTATATCATTAATCTTTTATTCTGTTATACTTTTTTTTTTAAATGTTAAAAAATAACCTCTACAATAGATGCAGGGAAGGTTAGATTGAAATTTTGTGTATTCACGTATGCCTGGTTTTATATTCTTAGGTAGCAAGTTAACTTTTCAGGAACTAATAAAACACACTAGAAGTTCAAATATCTTGTGAACAAACTGTTTTTCTCTTGTTTTAAAACCTTGTTTCTACAAAACTTGCCATAACAAATCTCAGACTACTTACTGTGATTGAAATACAGAAAATAGTAATAAGCCTTATGGAAGTGAATGGAAATCTTGCCTTTGAGGGTCAGTAATTCACCCCATGTGAAATTATTTGGTGTTGCATTGTTTTCATTCAGTGGTTTGTTAGATAATAGCTACAGTGTTTAAACTGCTGATTGAACCAGTCTTGTTTCAAATGTGGAGATAACTGGAAGACATCAGAGGTATTTCGTATTAATTTCCAGCTACCTGGAGATGTAGATCTACCAGATGAAGTAACTGATAACTGAAATTTAGTCTATTGCCTGTTGTCTGTTTCAATTCTGTTGCTGGGAAAGTATTTAAAGGTACATATGTCTTTTTATATAAATAAGCTTAGAGCAGGTTCACAAATATTGAGATTGTGTATTTAAATACTACATTGGATTGTATCAAAAACTTAGATTTGGAAAAAGTAGTCAAGGACAAAACATTAATAAGGAATGCAAAACCATTTTCTTCCTCTATCAGTAATTTCTAACACAAAAATACTACTTTCAAAAAAATCTGATGTTTTTAGCGCAGCATTAATTAGTTATTGGAGAAGGTTCTGCCTAGTAGAAGAATAGTCCCAGAATACTTATGACTTACATCTCTTTGACCTAGAATGTATTGTGTTCTTCTTATACGTCCTATAGAATTAATCTAAGCTGCATTTAATGAAGCTCAAAAGCAAAGCAAAAGGAAGTGAAATTTTAACTTTTATATGTTAATAAACAGTATTAGGAACGAATCAGTTCGAAAATGCCTGTGCCATTTTCGTTGCTACTCTATTAAGTAACTATGTTAAGTGGTTAGAGGGATACAGTGTCTTTTCTAAACATAGAATTCTGTATGTAAGATGAGCTATATTTTAAAATTATAGCTTCTTTGAGTTCCTACAAGAATGACAACTTTTGACATTTTGGTTAATTACATCAGCTTTGTTTACATGCTAAAAATGATTTTTCATTATCTTTCTTTCTTTCTTTGAGAATGCTTGTGTTATTACAGCAGCAATAGGAAACAAACTCTTGTTTTTGTAAATATGGGCAACATTCTATGGCACTGTCTGAAAAACAAACAAGTTAGAACTTCTGATTTTGTAGCCAGGCTCATATTTCTCTTTGATTCATCTAAAGTTTGCCATGAACTCTTCATTAGTTTACAGTTCAAACTCCTTCCCTAGCCCTTTGAGATAGTCTTCTGGTGTTAACTGAACCATAATCTACCTGAAATTAAAAATAACTCCTGAAAACAGGGGCATTTTCCTAAATCTTTTCATGAACATGTTTAAAAAGCAGCTGACAAAAAACAAGTGCTGCACTTTCTATCAAAACCCAGAGGCATTGCCTTCATGCCCTTGCTCCTGCAGCTAAACTATTCCACACTACACAATTTCTGAAGTACCTCAACAGTCGAGCAGCCAGGACCACGTCCAAGAAACAAGGTTTGCTTAAAATAAAGCTTGATAAAGGCTTTTTCCTCATCGTCAGGTAACCTTAGTATTCTATAACAGGGTGACCTGCTTAGTGGGTAAGGGAAAGGCTGTTGATGTAGTTTACCTGGACTTCAGTAAGGCCTTTGACACCGTCCCTCACAACATCCTTATGGCTGAGCTGGCTGCCCATGGCTTGGATGGGCACATACTCTGCTGGGTGAGGCACTGGCTGGATGGCCGGGCCCAAAGAGTTGTGGTCAATGGAGTTAAATCCAGTTGGCGGCAGGTCATGAGTGGTGTCCCTCAGGGCTCGGTGCTGGGACCGCTCTTGTTCAACATATTCATCAATGATCTTGATGAGGGGATTGAGTGCACCCTCAGCAAGTTTGCAGATGACGCCAAGTTGGGTGAGAGTGTCGACGTGCTGGAGGGTAGAAAGGGTGTACAGAGGGACCTGGACAGACTGGATCGATGGGCCCAGGCCCAGGGCGACTGCATGCAACTCAATAGAGCCAAGTGCAGGGTCCTGCATT
>NW_009709532.1:0-9123 GCF_000703405.1 Apaloderma vittatum
CCTAGGCCACTCTGTGATTCTATCATTCTATGATTATGTGCTCTGCACTTTATACCATATGTACCTGTTGGATAGGTGTGTGAACACATCCTCTCCAGGAAAAGTTTATGGCTTTGTGTGCATGTGCACTCAGAAGGTGGTGTATGTGTTGCTGCATTTGAACTAGCTCATCAGAGAATGAGAACACCAGAAATCTACTGCTCCACTTCCCTTTTGACTAAGAATATAGCAAACAACAAGATGTCATAATTTAAAAAAAAAATCTGAAGAGCCTACTGAACACAAGCAGTCTGCAATACTTTCCAGACAAATACTGATGTTATTTTTATTTAATATTCTTAGGAGTTATGTGTGCATCATGCATTTTGATAAACTTACCTTTTTCTTTCTGTGTCAAATTTAAGATATTTTACTAAAGTTCTTACAATTATTTTAAAGCTTTATTTTCAGACTATTTTAGCTGTGCTCCAAGACCCACCTCAATGTAAGCAGAAAAATATTCACCAGATAAAACAGTAATCTGAAAAACAGATATTTAATTTCTCATTTTCCAGCATAATAAAACTGAAATTTAAAAATGCCAATAAGTATTTACATAAGCAAACAAATAATGATTCTGTATAAATTTATGGTTACCAAAAATTACTGCAGTAATTACAAAGGCAGTATTTAATTTGGAATCAATATATATTTACGGCTATCAATCAATATGAAACAACTTTTATAAGCAAATACTTAAACAACAAAATTCAAAGCAAGATTAAAATTGATGTTGCTGATGTAAATCAAAGACTGGCAAAATACTTTCGGCAGCATTATACAGCAATCACTAGTGTAACTCCCTTTGAATCTTTCTGCAAGCTGAAGAACTTGATGCTGATTTTCAGCACTCAGCCATCTCTCCAGAAGGCACTTAGGAGCAGCAATTGGCTTTGCAGTTATTTCCATCTCTGTCTTTCAAGGTGATCTTAATGGACCATGTGTTCTCGGTAAAGGGTTTATTTCTCTACTGTTAATTCCTGTGCATAGTGAGGAGTGATTATCCCATCACATCACTGGGAATTAAAGGAAGGTGCTTCCACTGTTTTCTTCCCCGTGTAAGAGACTATGTCTGCCTGATTACACAAAAGGGGCTTAAGCACTAACCTAGAATCATAGAAAATTAAGTTTGGAAAAGATGATCAAGCCAGCACTACCATGATCACTAAACTGTGTCCCGAAGCGTAACCTCTACATGTTTTTTGAACACCTCCAGGGATGATGACTCCACCACTTGAATACGTTAACAGCAGTTATAACTTGCCTAATATGCCTGAATTAATATTTTTCATTTATATATATCTACATTGCATGAATACTACTTCCCAAGGGTGGGAATACTGTCTAATGCAAAATATCCGACAGGGAAATGATTGGTATATTTGATTATGATTGGCATATTTGATTATGTTTTCACCTTTATTGCTTATGTATCTGAGCAATAGTGCAATGCATACAAATCCCCATCAATCTTTTGATTTTTTATGAATTACTTAATAGCACATGATCCAAATCTTCTGAAGCAGACTTACTGCTGCTGAAAGGCTGAAGCAGGACTTTACAAAACATTCCTTTAACTTAACTTGCAACATCCTTTAAACAATTGACTATGCTGTTCACTACATAGCTTTCAACAGACATGTTCTTTGGCAAGCAAACTCAAACTTGTGAACCCTCTCGCTTTGAGTAAAAGGAAATTACATGGTCTTCTACTGCAGTACCAGTAGGTTCACCTTGCGTCTCCTCACCACCATACGTGCCATTCCGGTGGCAATCCAACCGCACTTGCTTCTTTGCAGTACTATATTGCATTTCATTGCGTCTTCTGACTTCTAAAATTTTCAAATTCTCTTCAAGGCAAGGTGTGAGATGTAAAGCCTGTCTGCCAGCAGAGGCAGTTGTCTGTCAGTACAGAAGAATATTTCTGAGCAATAGTTTTCAGAAGAGGCAAAATTACTGAACCTTGTGCTTACAGAATTACTCCAGTACCCTGCTGTTTCTAACATATCACTTCCGTAAATGAGGATAACAGGGGAATGTTGAAGAATAAAATAGAAAAAAATTAAATCTATCAGCTATTTAATACTTATCATTATAATTAAACGTTATTTAATACCGTTTTGTATCATGTTAACAATCTGAAATTTTTGTCAGGAACAACTGGTTTGTTATATTAATTTCTGTACCACCAAAGCAAGGTTGGAAGGAGTTGCATTCTGAATGAGTGCTAACAGGGAAAAGGTGGCTGTAATGGAAAATGGTGGTAGTATCAATGGTGGAGAAATGTTATCACAATTCCCTTGATATCTGATATTTCAAAAAGTGAAGTATACAGAATATACAGCCATATGAAGACAATACATTCAGGGATTGCAAGCAGCACGTTCCAATATAACCCTCCTCATCTACTCCTGTACTTCCTTTTCACCAGAAGACACTGGAGTCAGAGGTTGAAAAAGACATTTTCAGTTGTTATTTTTACTTCTTGCTTGCTCAGTTATTTTGTCATTTATTTTGCAGGAAGATCAGAATGCATTACCGGTAGAGAGTAATAAATATTTCTTCCAAAGAAAATAAAGGCATTTTTTGTTTTTTTCTATGTATTGTTTATTTGCAAAACCCAGCTTCATGATTCTCTGGTTTTGCTTGTATAAAGCCAGTTTTTCATTTCCCTTAGCTTCCTAGTGTTTTCCCATATCAGCTAAATGTTTTGAAAATATGGAAAAATACTCAAAATAAACAGTGACTTTTTTTCCTCACATTAAGTCATTTGAATGTACAGTGCTAGGTCATATCTTTTCGTCAATGCTATTGAGTATTAGTTCTCCCACATTCGTTGCCTTTGAAGGCAGATATGACATTACTGACTTCTGGCAACAACAACGTTTACTGCTTCTCATAAAGGCACAAAAGCTCATTCTGGAGAATAGGTCCCCAGCCAAAAGTTCTTGAAAACACAGGGTGATCTTCCTGGAACTCATGGCACATATATAGAATTATAGAGAGCTGGTGTTTCCATCTTTATTCAGCATCCCTTGAAAGGTCTGTATTTCACAAAGCGTAGAGTTAAGAATGCCAAGGTATTGTCAAATTCTTAAGACAAGCCAAGACTGCTTTGCTGCAGCCACAAAGGGTGTTTTTATGGAGAACACCAGTGCAAGGAATGTGTTTTGGGATTCCTCTGGCATCCAAATGCAAAATGTCCCTGTTGAAGACACACACGTCGTAGCTAATGGGAATACAAACATATTTCTTATTTCTCTGGTAACTGAAAAAAAGAAGCAGAATTTCAGTGTCCTGTATTTCTGACAATATAAGATTACAAACCATAACTTCAAAGATATAGTGTGTTTTCTTGGTGTTTTCTTAGTGACATGGGTGTCACAATAATTAATTTAGCCCCAAAAAATCCCTTTAGTCAACCCATGATTTTCTATGCAGTTTGGCATTTTGCTGATAATATAAATTCATATTAACTGCAGTAATATCTCATATCTTTCATCGTCACACTACAATGCTGTCAGCACAGAAAGGGAAACCAGCATTGTGACCAGGGATGTAAATGTGCTGGATGCCTAGTTCACAAATCTGAACAGTAAGGTTCTCAATTTGTTAAATTATTTCAGTTCTAGTGCCTTGCTTCCGCTCACAATGCCTCATAAAATTTTAACCAAATAAAAAATAGATGAATTATTCCTCAACATGATGTAAAAATAACTTCAGGAGGATAAAAAAAAATCTTTATCATGCTATTAAGGCTGAGACATGTTAGCCTATGGGAAGCTTCTGGGCCAAACATTCAATTACAAATCACTGCAGTCAGCTCAACCACCTGAGACTGGCTTGTCCAGGCTGTGGACATACACCCAGTGCAGACACATCAGGTTCACACAAACTGGAGCCAGAAGGGATTTAGTTCAGATATTCTACAAAAGCAACCTTTCCTCCTAAGCTATATCCTGAAATTCTAAAAGATGAGGGGCTTGTAGGCAGGAATCAGGAAGTGGGAACAGAGCAGTTTTGGTATATGCCAGGTCAGGCTCATGGTCCAAAGGGGAGGTTGGCTGATGAGTTTCTAGGATGTTTCTAGGTGTATTTGAGCTAAAGATCACAGCATAGTGTTAACTACTTTTAATGGATAAGCAGAAATATACTTTCACACATAGCAGTAAAATAACACGCATAGCAGTAAACATGCATAGCAGTAAAATAACATGCATAGCAATAAAATAACAAAATGTGTTAATCTGAAAGCAAAGTCATACCAGACCTTCACTGCCCTTCCTTGGTTTGGAAGATACAGTGTCTTTTCACCACTTACCATGCTGGATCTGTGGCATGCCTAGAAGTTGGGGCATTTCTCCTGCAACAAACCCTCTACAGCCCTGTGCGCTTTTGTAGTTCCCTGCTTCTGTTGAAATTTCTTCCCCACTGAAAGCCTGCATCTGTTCAGGTAGTGGAAATGGGAGCTGACAACACAGACCCAACTTCTGCTGTTAAGATGATCTAGGTTCAAAGTATTTTTTATACCTTCCCTTTGCCTCCAAAGCAATAGATGAGCTTCTGCAGAGCTTCCAGAAAAGCTGGAACTTCGGAGGACCAAAACTAGCAGAAAGGCAGAGCACAGCAAGTGTAACCACGTCGTCTAAAGCTGTAAGCTCTGTAAGTGAACCCAGTGAGGCTCTTGGAGGGCAAGTCCTGGTATAAGTAACTGGAGTCTGCAACAACTACAAGTGCAAGGAGAAGCACCCTGCAAACCGCAGCGGTGGAAAGGTAAATACAGAAAATGAGTCAGAGACAAGGAGCTGAAATATTCACCCTTTTTCTTTATAGCTTTGGAAAGTAGAACATATATTAACATTAGCAGGTACATTCCCTTTTTCCTGCATTGTTCTTGTAGAATTTCACATAATTCCAGAGGAGACTGAGGACGTCTGAGTGTGATCACTCTAAGATCACCGCGGTCACTGAGTGTATCCAACACTCAAAGGTTAGTTTGTCCCTTTTCTCCCTAAGGATACAGGCTCCTCAGGAAGTCCTTGAGTTCATTGTTTCAAAATAGGTGTTAGAAACAATTATGAAGTGAGCTGTTCAACTAAAGCACAGTTATTTTTTTTAGATATTGCTGTGCTAGACAAATGTCATTAAACTCTTATCTGCATGAAGTTAGGAATAAATCTGCACAACTGATAAACCAGGAGAACACATTTTAGAAATATGCATTATGAGACTATCCTGAACATCATTCTTAGTTACCGTATATAAAGTTCCTTGTTCTTTACCGAATTCAATGAGTAGAGCTTACTCTGCCTGCATTGCCAAAACAGCTTCATATATCGAGGTGTATTTATTACTTCCCAGGTCTTATAGCTGATGTAAAGATAAGATAAGAGTTTTGAATAGACACAGTGGAGGTGAGAATGAATGACGAGGTCAAATAATTGTGTGCCCTGCTCTTAGGTCAGTATCAGATGGCAGTAGTACCCATACCAGGGGAGATATGCCTAGGTAGAGGAATTCCTTCACTTAGCGGCAGAGCTCCAAGAGGAGGTAAGTAGGTTGAGGAGTATCAGAGAGAGAGAGAGAGAGAGATTACTGGGACCATTCTCTACCTTTCCTGGGACAGGCCTGTCAGGCAGAGACACACACCATACAAAGGACTCCTTGTCCTCTTTCCACATGGGCTGAACACAGTGAGTTAGAGTACAGGGTGCAATGGTCACAAGTTCCTGCCTAGAGCAGCAAGCATGTCTTTTCCATGACTACCCCACCTTCCCAGGTGTCCTTGCATAACAGATATGTGGCTCTGCATGGGGAATTGAACAACAATGAAGAAAATGGTTTATCTAGGTTGAAAGTGTCACCAAGGTTAAGTCAACCTACATCTTGTGTTAAAACTGCTTCCACAGAGAAAAAAAGATATGTCCCTTCTCGAGGGAACAGAAGGCCTGATATGCAGACTCAGCTAACTTCTTAGGACAGTCTGCTGTCTCCCTGAGGCACAAGTTAAAGATGAGAAGAGAAAGCTCCTCACCTTGGGACAGCCCTCAGATTACTCTCTGTTATTGATTTTCCAGGTAGTCAACAATGATGAAGTCTGAGGGCAATCAGAAGTGATTTTAGAGCCTTGGGAAAACTGGTTAAGGGATCAGAAGCACAAGTAGTGCTTTCCTACATCCTTCCTCTTGCAGGGAATGACATGTGAAGAAACAGGAAGACTCGTTTGATCAATGCCTGGCTCTGAGCCTGGTCCCACAGGCAGAATGTTGGAGTTTTTGCTACCTCAGATATTTCAGAGGGCAGACTTTCTCCTTTTTAGGAACCTGGTTGACGAAGTCCTTTGGAAGGTAATCCTAAAGGGCAAAGAAGTCGAGGAAGGCTCGATATTCTTCAGGAAGGAAATCTTAAAGGCACGGGAGAAGGACATTCCTATGTGCTGAAAGACAAACTGGTGGGAAAGAAGACAGTCTTGGGTGAACAGAGACCTTCAGCTGGACCTCAGGAAACAAGGAGAGTTTATGACCTTTGGAAGAACAGGCAGAAAGACTGCAAGGATGTCATGAGGTTTTACAGGGAAAAAAAGAGAAGGGCCAAAGCCCAAGTAGAACTTGATCTGGCTACTGCCATAAAAGATAATAAAAAATTATTCTATGAAAATGTTAGCAGTGAAAGGAGGCTAAGGAGAATCTACGTCCTTTACTAGATGGCAGTGAAAACATAGTAACAGAAGATGAAGAAAAGGCTGAGGTACTTAACTGCTTCTTTGTCTCAGTCTTTAATAGGAAGACCAGTTGTTCTCCAGATATCCACTCCCCCTGAAGATGGGGATGGAGAACAGAATGAAGCCCCCATAATCCCAGGGCAAGTGGTTAATCACCTGCTGCTCCACTTGCACACACACAAGTCTATTGAGCCAGGAGGGATCTGCCCAAGGGTACTGAGGGAACTGGCATAAGTGCTCACCAGGCCACTTTTAATGATTTGCCGATATTCTGGCCTAACTAGAGAGGTCCCAGTTGACTAGAAGATGATGTGACTGTCATCTTCCGAAAGGGCCAGAAGAAAGATCTGGGTAACTACAGGCCTGTCAGTCCAACTTCAGTGATGAGAAAGTTTACGGAAAAGATCACCTTCAGTGCCACCACACCAGACAGCACGAACAGGACAATCAGGAATAGTAACAACTTAAAAGGCAAAATAGTAATTTTTCTGCAATTTAGGATGGTGTTATGATCAAAACTCCATTCTGTGCAGGATGAAAGAAATAATTTTCAACTAAAAACACAACTGAAATATCAAAGCTTTCAATATATGAAGTGTAATCTATGTTTTCCCATCTGATAGCAGAGTATATTTGATCTCAGTGGTTTGAGTATGATTCTATCTCATTTAAAAGTATTACTTTGTTTGAGATTTACCCTTGAAAGATTATCTGGATTTCAATGAGTTTTCTGAAGAAAATCAGGACTTTCTTATTTTCTTTAATTATCACATCAATATTGGCATGCTCTGCCCTAGTCGTATCTGCATGTCTTAAGACACTGTACTCTCAGCACTGCTGTTGTCTAATTATCTGTGCTGTGGTTTGAGCAGAAAAAAAAAACAATTTTTCTCTCACATTTAGGCGTGGAAACTATTGTTGCATTCTGCTGGACACCTGCAACCAGAAGAAAACATTAATAGATGAAATCCTGTTTTAGGCTAATGTTACTGTTCTATTTCCACAAAAGATATGGTTTCCATCTGTTCATTCAGGAAGCCACTATGCTTAAGGATGCTGGGCCATTACTGTGTTGAGAAGGGCCCCAAGCTATGTGCTGGGGCTGTATTTCACTCAGTTCAGAGTATCGATTTGACTAGGTTCACCCAACAGAACTTCTTCCACAAGTTTATGATGTTATGCTTCTCCATGTGGATTTTTATGGGGTTGGCAATGCCAATCTTAACCTGAAAAGGATACACTGTTCCCTGACACAGCCAACAAAGACCTGTCACATGAGGCGATCCTCCAAAGAACAGTTTTCTTCCCAGAAGCAATGGCTGCTTTCTCTAGGGCAGCTCAGTGGTGTTTGTGCTCCTGTGGGGCCAACATAGATCCCTGGTCAACCAGCTGCTCACTGATGTAAGATATCTGGGATCTTCCAGAGGAGGAGAATATTTTATATGAAAATTAGGTATGTGCAATGAGAACGTGAATCTCTGCAAAGCAGAGATTGTGGTAAGCAACTATAGGAGTCCAGCATTAAAAAGAAAAATCCATTCTGCCAGGAAATATCTCAGAACACTATTATATCTTCCATGACAATTTATTGAACATTATTTTTTCCAATTTCCTTCTAGTCTTAATCTCTTTGTTATGCGTTCTTTTTCTGAAACGATATTTCTCTTTCACCTTTGGAAATTCATACCTGCACCTGAAGCAGCTCGTCCTGCAGGATTCTGCTGGCACTCTGACAGGTTTATGAGAATTTAACAAAGGATTGACTTGCAACATAATATTGACTAAATATCTTGTAATCATTAGTGTTTATGAAATTATTGTTCCTTTGTAAATTAAAATAATCTATATTTATTTGATTTCTGGAACATTGACAGTCAATGAAGGAAAATACTAAAGATTATTTCTGACAAATAACATCATAGGCAAAAAAAAGTTGTTCCTTTATTCCTGTTTAAAATAAATGAACTTAAGAAATACCTATGCACCAAATTTCGCTCCCTTTAACTGATGCAGTTACTCTTTTGTCATGGTTTAACCCTGGCAGGCAGCCAGGTACCCACACAGCTGCTCTCTCACTCCCCCTTCTCCACTAGACAGGGGGAGAAAATATTTCCAAGGGCTTAAGGTTTGAGATAAGGACAGGGAGATCATTTTCATTTACCATCCCGGGCAAAACAAACTTGATTTTGGGGAAATTAATTACATTTATTAAAAGAACAAATCAGAGAGGAGTAGTGAGAAGTAAGAAAGAGCAAACAGATCTTAAAAACAGAAACACCTTCCCCCCATCCCTCCCTTCTTCCCGGCCTCAACTCCAACCCCGGTTTCTCCGCCTCCTCCCCTCGAGCGGCACAGGGGGACAG
>NW_009709533.1:0-16896 GCF_000703405.1 Apaloderma vittatum
ATAGTATAGTATATACTATATATATAGTATAGTGTAGTATAATAATGTTATAATGCTGACCGTGGAGGAAATGTGTGGAGTAGCATAGTTCAGAAAACAGCCTTATCAATGAATCTGAACTGTAGTGTCCCAAATCCTTTCATCACTTGTGGGGCAAGGGGAGAACAGGAGAAGACCATAGCAGTCAGAAATAATTTGGGTTTTTTTCCCCTCAGAAGCAGGCTTTTGCCCCACAAACCAGAAGAGCAACTAGTTCTCCTCCAGAACACCGTGGGAGAAGTAAGGTCACTCTGGAGAACCCCAGCTACTTCACATGGGATTTCTTGCGCTGTTCTCTGTAGATAAAGTTCTACTTAATTTGTATACCTTGTGAAGGAGGGAAGTTGGTTCTGTTTTATCTGATCTGTGGTAGGTGCCTCTGAAAAGATTATTTTTCAGTTTTGTTTTTCGTAGTGTGTATAACCTCTTAGCCATGTGTTCAGCTAATCCACACTTCTGATACTGCTCAGAAAGAGACTGCTTATATTGAAACATGAAAGAACCATAAGCGTAATATACAGCTTTTGGTCAAGCTGACTGCTAGGTTCCTAATGATAGCAGGAGCAATGAGGAGCAACTTTTGAAGGGTAGCTTAAAAAAAAACAAACCAAAAAATAAGCCCTAATCACCAGCTAGTGATGCAAATTAACGTTCTCTGAAAAAATCTCCTCAATAACTACAGGGGTTATCAGGTCAGACTCATTTCATTGAACTACTGAAACCTCTTTGGAGGTATTCCAAAAATACTGGAGAAGGGAATGCTTCCTCTAAAATGTTTTGTAAAATGACTTCAGAGTTGTAAGAACAAACAGTTGTCTCTCAAAGAAAACCCAAACAAAAAAACCCCACCCCTCCAGCCCCTCCCAAAACCAACTAAGCCCAACCCCCCCAGTCTGATTCTAGCTACAGTTGCCTATTCCAGCATAACTTTCTCAGGGATAACCAAGTTCACAGATGCAAAAACATTATTCTGAATTGGGGAAAGAGGTAAGGTTATTTGGGATTTCGGAACTTGCTGGTTTGGATTTTCTTGCTCTGCAGGAAGACTGCTTTATTAAGCTTTATTGCTGGGAGTGATTAGGAAGCATTTATGCCTATAGAGATGTCTTAGGCAGCAGAGTCTGAGGTGGGACTGTGTCTTTCATTCAGGACTTCCTCCAAGGTTGCATAAGCCAAAGGTCTTGGATCAGTGGATCTTGTTACTCAAAGGATGGAAGCCCTTTCCTTACCCATGAGTTACTCAATGCTGTAGTTACAGTAACAAACTCTACTTAAGGCTACTTCAGTTTGCTGCTGTAACTTCCTAAAAGAAGAAAGAATGAAAAATCTGATAGGAATCCAGTCTTCTAAGATGTGAGCCTGCTGTGAAAAGGAAGAGAGAACAGGTTGTTTAGGTTCTTCAGATTTGTCGGAGAGTGCAGGAGACTTGTTTTACCTGAATATCCCTTGCTGTGTGTGAGGGGAGAGTTTTAATTCTAAAGATGTTGAAACAAGGTAGGAAGGCCTGGATTTACCAGACTAACTGAAACAAATGTAATGGATGGACTGGATCGAGCCTTTGAGTTTTGGACAGACTAGAAGTCCTTGAAGTTCTGTCTAGCTCTTTTCTGTCACTCTGTGATCAGGAAGCAAATGTACATTTTTGCCAGTGGAAGACAAGGAAACCTTCTGGTCAGTGTAGGTTTATTGAGCTACATTTTGAGTGCCAGGGTGTGGTGACACCACGGACAAACAGTATCCACCTTCCCACCTCCAAGAAACCTCAGTGTTAAAAGTTTTTTTCTTATTATTTGTTGTAGTCATCTGTGAAACACTACACTGATGAAGAAGCACTGCCAAAACATTGCTACAGGAACAGGCTGATGATTAACAGTATCTTTGGTGATAGAGACTGCTTCTGAGACAGAAATCAGTGCATGCAATCAGCTGGAGGCAAGCTTAGGCTTAAATTCATATTGAGTTGCTATCTATAATACTGATACACAGTACCAGAGAACAGAATTCAAAGGAGAAAATATACCAGTATTATCCTGTTGGTACAGAAGTACTACTTATCTTTGCTTTTCCTATTTGACAACGCTTCCCAGTGAGATTAAGTTTGAGAATAACCTCACTGTTCTGTTTGACTGAAATTCTCACATAATTGGCAGACAGCAACTAGTTGTTTATGAAGGTGTCACACAGAAAAACATCTAGAATAAATAGTCCTTTAAAAAAGGTAGAAAATCCAAAGCCATTCAAGCTATTCTGTTGAAATATTAAGTACATCAGTTCTCCTAAATACAAAATGAATTGTTCAGTACGATACAGGGAAGGGTGATTATAAAGAATATCAAGTGCTGGTGGTGATACTGCATAAAAAGGAGACACAAGTTCACTTATTTTGTTGTCAACATTTGTTGTTGTACATGTTGAAGCTTTATGAATTGATATAAACTAGTGTGTGATTTTTATTTTTATTTTTTTTTTTTACTTTTAATTTTTGTTCAGGGGAGTAAATGTTGGATGCTTCAGCAGAGGCGGCCTTTCCAGTTAATCAGGACTTAAGCATACAGTCATGGAAAGCTCTAGGGATGGATGTTGCAAAGGTGAATAATGTATCTTTAGACTTCAGATATTGTAGATGGTGTGACAACTGTAGACTGACCATACTTCCAAAAGAATCTCACCTGTGTGGTTTTGCCGTTGTTGCTGCTATAAGTGCTTCTGTGGCTTTGCCATGAACTGGAGAGCGGGGAATTAATGTGGCTTAAAATTTCAAGCACAAATCTGGTTTTGTTTCCTCTTGGTGTGAACCAGGGACAGAAGTAGCAGGAACAAACAAGCAAATGAGAGGTGGGACTGCTGCTTTTGGCAGCAGTATTGGCCCACGCTGGTTCAGTGATGGTAAAAGTACAGTGTAAGCACAAACTGAATTTTTTATGTGCAGAGTATATGCTACTGGAGGATATCAAACATGGAATTAGAATGTACTTAAAAAGAAAAAATTCACTCAAGTCTGCCTTCAGAGGCTTTATTGTTTAGCACAGCAAAGATGTGTTTTCTGTCACTCGTTAGAGCTGTGGTAACAACTGAACTGTAGCATGTCGTCTGTGCATAGTGAAGTCTGTAAAATGGGATGGTTTGCATCTAAATAGGATGACATTTATGGTAGAGCTGTTAGTAGCAGGTGAGGAGAGTGAAGTGAAATTTATTCCTTTTTGTCCAGGGGAAATATTACCTGTGAAAATTAAGAGTTGTTCAGTCTGTAGTCTGTTAGGAGATAGGTTGTGTAGGTATGGAGAAGTATTTAAGTTTTATGATAGTTTGTATTTTCGTAGCATTGTGGAAAAATAACAATCAGCTGCATGCAGCAGCTTCTGTGTCTTGTAGCTGGTAGATACTCCCCTTAATTTTGGGGATGACTTCCCTAAGTTGAAGTCTAACTTTTCAAGGTACAGGTCAAGATTTTTAGAGCTCTTGTCCTAAATAACAGGTCTTATTTAGTCTTTGCTACTGGCTAAGCCTGATTCCTCTTTAAAAAAGCAAAGCAAAACAAAAATGCTTGTGTAACAAGCCATCCCACAAATGGTTCAAAACTTACTGATGATCTTTGAAGCAATCAAGTAGGTTCCTACAAGACTTGTAGAAAATAGGAACTTGCCATGGTGTTTGGAGTCTGGGAGAGAGTGTGTGTGGTCTCGCTTTCCAGGCAGCCGTGAATCCGTGCAGAGGAGAGGCTTTCATTGCATATCCCAACCATGGGAAAAACTTAATTGGAGTTTGCATTTCATTATGTACTGAAGTCCTCAACTGTTTGATGTAAATCTGTAGGAAACTGGCTTTGATAATTACAGTGCTCATAGCCTATGCCAGCACCACTCCCTTATTTGCAAGGAACAGCGCTATCAAATGCGATAATTATCCCACAAGGTTTCATAATGCTGGTTGTCCCAGTGCTGCTGTTGCTGAGAAGCGTTTGGAAGAAATGTAGGGCTGCCCTAGTCTGATGGTTTGGAACCTGTAAAGAACTTCAGAAGTGCCCTGTAGATCTGCACGTGGGCAGGATGGCCTCAGAAGTGGTTGTTCTGTCTCTGTGAAATGTAATCATAGAATGTTAGGAGTTGGAAGGGACCTCTAGAGATCCTCTAGTCCAACCCTCCTGCCAGAGCAGGATCACCCAGGGCAGCCACACAGGAACGTGTCCAGGCGGGTTTGGAAAGTCTCCAGAGGAGACTCCACACCCTCTCTGGGCAGCCTGGGCCAGGGCTCTGTCACCTGCACAATGAAGAAGTTTCTCCTCATGTTCAGGTGGAAATTCCTATGTTCTAATTTAAACCCATTATTCCTTGTCCTTTTACTAGGCACCATTATGAAGAGACTGGCACCTTCCTCTTGATCCCCACTCCTCAGGTATTTATATACATAAGATCTCCTTTCAGCCATCTCCTTTCAAGGCTGAACAGCCCCAGGTCTCTCAGTCTCTCTTCATAGGAGAGATGTTCAAGTCCCTTGATCCCTCTCGTAGCTCTCCCTTGGACTCTCTCCAGTAGGTCCCTGTCTCTCTTGAACTGGGGAGCCCAAAACTGGACCCAGTATTCCAGGTGTGGTCTCACCAGGACAGAGCAGAGGGGAGGAGAACCTCCCTAGCCCTGCTGGACACACTTTTCTTAATGCCCCTCAGGATCCCATTGGCCCTCTTGGCCACAAGGGCACGGTGCTGTCCAATGGACAACTCACTGCCCACTGGGACTCCAAGGTCACTCCTAGTTTATTTTATTAGTTGGAAACACCATTTATCGTAGGCTTTTTGATGGGGTGGAGGGTTCCAGCTGCAGGTTGTCTTTGGTAGTACTGGCCATCTGGTGAAGCAAGAAGTTGATATGCTGATGTGCTGGGTCTGTGCATCAAGGCTTCTGGAAATGTTGGAGGTGTGTAGGGAGAAGGGGATTGGGCTGATGCTTGTGGAGAGGGGTTGTGAGAAGATTTGTCAAGGAGCTTCTGTTTGTGAAGCTCCTGCTGGCTATGGGGAAGGTCAGAGTCTCCCAGTGTTCAGTGGTGGGGAATTTGTGCCAGTTCCACCCTGCTGCTGCCTGGCAGGAGGCAGTTGTTGCCCAGCCACATGCTGCTCAGTGAAGTGATTGAGAAAAACAAAGGATAGGAGAGGGCTGCTTCTCTTGCTGTAGCTCCTTGTGTCTGTGTTTAGAAAGGCTGACTTGGCAAGGGGTGGATGGCTGTGCCTGTGTTCTCCTGAATGCTGAAACCCACTGTGGCCTGTGGGATGGCTCAGTTGAGAAAGGCAGGGACTTGCCAAGAAGTGAGCCCGGGTCTGCTGCTTTAAGAGCAACTCAGTTGCCCTCTTACTAGAGCAGAGACTTTGGGTGAGTGAGTGGGTGTGGGTCCTGCTGAGGCTGACAAGATCCCATGGTGTTAATATTGGCCCATTTGGTATGTAGATTTGTTGGGGTTTTTTTAGGTAGTGGCAAGGCAAGGTGTGGCCCAAGTGCCATGGGGAGGGCTGGATTGTGGTGAACAGGTTGAGAGTCCTGGCGTAGAAAAAATGCTGGCTGTGGAGAGAGGAAAGAGGCAAGTTCTCTGATGCTTTTTTTTTTTTCCCCCCCCTCCCGTAAAACACATACATATGCCTAGTAATTGTCCTAGATCTTTTTACCCATGTCAGATCAAAATAAAACTTGCAGGTCTATAATTAAAGCATAACAAATAGTAAAACTACTACTCAGTTCCTCCTGCCCTTTTATGCAAACAAAATTTAGAAATTGGCACAAAGAAAACCTTCATGAAAACTTGTCAGTACTAATCAGGATGAATGAATTAAACTTTCACTTTGCTTTTATTTCTTTCCTATTTAAAATTTTCCAAAGGCTTTTTAACCTTGAGTGGCTTTTTTCCTTCTCTTCTTTTAAGATGACAAAATGCCACGGCCACCTGAAATGAAATCAGCTAGCCTTTCCCAGTTATAATCGTTTTGTCAACATGAGAAACGAACAAAGTAACCCCGCTAGCCTGGTTTTAACTTTTAGAGGAGCTACTTCAATTCAGTACTGCTAAACACAAATACAGAAAATTGAGTTACGGAATGTAAAGCTTGTGATGATACTACTTACATATACATTTCTGAAGGAGTTGTTGCTTTTTCAGATAAAAATACTCATGGAAGGAATATTGTCTTCAGACAAGTTAAAACTTGTTGGCGTATTCATAGTAATATGTTTTTGAAAGAAAGCCTGTGTATGTATCTAGGAAGATTCAAGCTGCAGAATCAAGTAACTCCTGTTTTGAGGGCTGGTGTTTAATTTGCCCATGGATCATATTGATAGTACTTTTCTAGGAATTGATCTCTTGTGATGAGGACCTGCTGTGTTAACGGAGTGCTGCTCTGCTCTTGTGTAGGGCTAATAGCAAGTTTCCAGGTATAAGTATGCCTGGCGTTGAATAATAGTGATTTACTTCTGGTTTTTTTGCTGTCTTTAGGAGTGTCTTTTACTAATCTAGAAAAAATGCAGTAGTTTTCCCTGTGAAAGTGGTGGGGCAACAAGTTCAAATGTAGCTCAGCTGAAAAGCTCTTAACTTATTATGTGTCTCTAGCATCATGTATTAAATGTATATTAAAAAAAAAGCTTGGTTTTGTTTTCTACAGGCCTTAAATTTGAGATTTTTTTTTTTTCCAATCTTAAATATGTTCTTGTTTGTGCTTACAAACATTCAGCAGTCCTGTGGGCCAGACCACTGTGCGTGTGAGGTTTTAAACTGTTTCCCTGTATGACACTCTCTGATCCTTGCCTAAAGTAAGCCATAAGCCTTCTTCAGGGCACTGCTCCAGAGCCTTAACAATGAGACTGTGTGCTTTCATCCACTGCCCGTTTCTCATTTGTTTGCAAAAGGATACAAGGCTCTCCAAGTGCCTTCTCTTGTTACACAGACTAGTTAGAAAAAGAAAAAAAGATTCTAGGTTACTGCGTGGCTTTTCCTAGTCAGCCATTGTCACAGAACTGCTCTTACAGCCCAAGCAGTGAGTGACTATTTGTAGCCTTATGCAGGGCTACTAAAAATTATTTTAATCTGCAAGTATTGTGGTGAATGTAGAGCTGAACTAATTCTAAATGTATATCTAAAAAGAGAATGACTTTTTCTCTTTTTTTTTTTTTTTAATGTTCTGCTTTGCAGGGAGTTAGTCACCTTTAAATCTTCCTCTTTCTTCTCCTTTTCAGATTCTTCTCCTGACTGCGACATTAGCTTATAATCATAAAGACTGTAGGAGAGGGATCTATGTGATCGGTGTAGAATAGACCTCACCAGTAACACACATGAGACAAGTGGAGTAACAGCTGTAGTTCTTCAGGCAAAAGTCTAGAATCTCTAAGGATCAGGAATGGAAGAGGTATCTGTGCAGTAGAGCCTTGAGAGATCTTCATAGACCAGCTGAGAGTTAGCAAGAATATTACAGGTCACAGTGCTGTGATGAGAAGCATCTACCTGTCCTAAATCTTCAGGGTAGGGTCGTGGTGAGTTCAAGGCTAATGCATTGCAAAGAAATTTCCAGTTGATCCTTTCCCTGGAGAAGGAGTTATGTTCCCGTGAGACTTAAGACTTCTCCGAATAATTAATCCGTTGGGTCTCTGTCCTCAGAGAGAGATGAAAGAATTGTTGAAGGCTACTGTGCTACACCTGATACAGGAAGTCATTAGTGAGTCTTCAGATATAGTCACATAAATTAAAACCACTTGCATCCTCTTTCCTTAATAATAGATGAAGCCTTTAGGATTAGATTTTTTTCTTAAAGAAGAGGGAGAAAAACAACTGAAAACAACCTTCTTTGAGTAGAATAAAATTCCCTTTCACTTAGTTTTACTTGCCTCTGAATTACTTTGTTTTTCTAAGTCACTCCTGTTCTTCCTCATGTCATTTCCTTTCCTGCATGAGATGTGGGGAGGGGGATGGTAGGATAAAGACATTTTTTTTATTTAATGCTTTTGATGACATCAGGATATTGTGACCAAATTGCTGCTCTCCTTTTCTGTATTCCAAATTGGTGGTTTATGTCAAACTTTCTTGTTTATTTCTAGGTATAATGGATCCCTCCCCAATGGTGACAGAGGACGCAGGAAAAGCAGATTTGCCCTTTATAAGCGACCTAAGGCAAATGGAGTTAAGCCCAGCACAGTTCACGTGATTTCTACTCCCCAGGCATCGAAGGTATGTGACAGTGGGGAAATCCTGTTTCTCTGATAATCCTGGGTGGAGAACAACTCACATATTACTACAGATTTACCTTGCTCTGGTTCGTTCTGTGGTAGTCAGATATACTTGTTTTAATGAAAAGTCTACAGTGGATTTACTTTCTAGAAGTATATATCTTTGATCCAGTTACCTGTTTAAAATTAACCTCAGGTATGAGATAATCTGACCCTTCTGCAGCTGCTCAGAAAGGTGACTTTGTCAGTGTTGACTTTGACGTGAACCATAGTGTAGTCAGGTGATGCAAATAAAATATTTTAATTTCTTTCTCACTGGAGTGTAAGATTGGTATATCTATCTCCTCTTCAGGAAGATAACTGACATGGTATAAAATAAAAAAGTCATGGTCTCTCAGGGCCTTTCATTTTTGTTGCTAATAATAATATTATATATGCTTTTATTTGAAGCTTAGTGTAAATGAAGGAGGAAAAGCAGTAAAGTGAGTATGTTAATAGTAATATATTGATGTGTAGAACTGTCCAGGTTTAGAGTTCTAGTGGTGGAACGTATTTCAAGCTGCAAAAGTCATGTTATCTCTTCTCTCAAAGTCTTTTTGTTAGAAGGAAAAAGTAACTAGAATTCAGGCCAAACTGGAGGGACAGTTCTATGGTGACACTCCTAAAATTGGATGGTTTATAAGAAGTGTATGTTGCTTCTTCCAAAATGCATATTGAGGGAGGGGCGTAATCTACATCATTCTCAGAAGTGTGTTGTCTAACTTAAAGGAAGAGAAGAATATTGTTTAATATGTAGTATAGGATTATGTTTTCCTTTTATAATACATACCATACATAGTATACACCTAAACTTAGAAAATATACAGTATCAGAACTTGCTCTGTGGTTTTTGGGTTTTTTTTTAAGGTTGTATAGGGCCTGCCTAGTGCTGATAAATACATAGTCTTTTGGCTTAAAAGTTTCTCTAAATATTTTTCAGTGTTTGTATTCTCAAAATGAAAGTGTTTGCAAGTTAAATCTTCCTGATGAAATCAATTTACAAAATATGCCGGTAGTGTATGTTTGTGTGTTGGTAACTCTATTGTAAAATGTAACAAATGAAAAAAACATGGTTTATGTAGCTGATGGAAATATACACGTGTTCTCACTGGATAATCTTAGGCATTTGGACTGCAGATAGTATTTCAGCATTTGAGTTGCAAAATATTTAAACACCTGGCAGACACCGCAAGGTATCTGGTTAATGTTCATGTGTGTTGTTGTTGTAGTGCAGATAAAATGTGTGTGCTGTACAAATTAGTGCCCTTATAAAGACAGCATAGGGGCTGATACATTAAAATCCCTGCTTTGAGGATTTAGATTCAGGTAGATATGTCAGGCTGAATGTATTCTTTTGCACTTTCTCTGAACTCTTATAAAAGAGCTTTTGTCTATTTATACTCTTGTCTGGGGCAAGTCTGGTGGACGTGTGCCAGAACAGTGATGCAGTGGATTTCAGTTAGTGCTCTTTTGATGCACAGAAAAGACACTTAGATTTTAAGACCCTTTTGTAAGCTTTTCTGATATTTTAGACACCAGAGCCTAAATCTGTATGCAGAAACTATTCCCAGTAATACAGCTTTTGTAACTGCACGAACATAGACTAACAGAGAAAAGAGTGAGCTGCTTTGTTCTTAGAAAACAATGTGGAACTTGACCTCAAAAGTTTTGTTCTGCTCTCAGTCTTTCAGTCTAAATCTTATTTAAGGAAGATAAAACAGTGGGAACCTGTGCTGCACAGGATATGAACAAGTTTCCTCCCTTTACATCCTTCCTTCAGACTTTTCAGATTGGTATCTCTGTTCAGATTGGTTCTCTGTTTTGCTTTGCTTGTCTGTCACTGTGTAAACTGAATCTGCGTAGAAACAAACATGTTATTTTTAGCATGCTGATGCTTTTTGGGTGGTGGATTTAACAGAGGTGGGTAAAGCACTGACAGGTCTCCATTTGTTTTGTCTCTGCTGTGGCATGGTTGCTTGAATAAGGCGCAAAGCTGGTTTTGCGCTAATTCCATTGATGCTGCGGCTCAAGAACTGTAGCTGTCACCACTTTTCAGTTAGTGTGTCAGCCTTAAAACTGCAATAGATTGTAAGAGGATGCTTGTCATGTTCCATTGTCCCTGCTGTGCAGGTGTCAAGGACAGCTGGAGTAGCAGTGGTTTCAGTAGTAAAATTAGCCGAGCTAACTGCATATGAATTGGTTCTTTTTTTTTTTTCCCCACTAGAGTGCTTGTTTGTTTTGGGGTTTTTTTTCCCATTCTGCCTTCTGGAGGTGCTGAAGAAAATTTAGAATGGTTTGGCCATCTGAAGGTGTTTGGGTTTATCTGGGAAGAAAGCACTACATGAGGTAGTAAGTCTTGAGTTTTTCCAGAGTATTGTTAAAATATACGTACATCTCTTCAGCATTAGGCACTTGGCTTAAAACCTGTTTTATTAACTCTATGCTTAGGTACCATTCAGGGAATTTTCCTAGTGTCCCATGTTTTACAAAACTCAGACGGGTTATGTTTATTTTGGTTGAATTTTCTTAGCTGTTGTTTTCACTCACAGTAGTTGCTGTGGAACTCACATCTAGGTCTGCTGGTGTGAGATAATTACATGTGCAGAAATTTTCCAGTGAGTGCTGAACTTCAAGTGAGAGGGAGATGTAAGTTTTCAGAATAATCCCCTGGAGATGATGGGATGCTAAACTGGGTTTTACTCGGTTTGGTTGTTTTTTGGGGGGAGGGGGTGGGGGGTTGTTAAGTTTGAGGGTTTTAATTGGCACTTTGTAGGGAGTTTTTGGTCTGCGGTATACATGTCTGATAAAGAGGTGTCTAACTAAAACCAAAACCAGGTTAATCATAGAATGTTTGGAGTTGGAAGGGACCTCTAGAGATCATGTAGTTCAATCCCCCTGCCGAAGCAGGATCACTTAGAACAGTAGAATGATACTTGAGGGCAGTATATCTTCTTACAGATCTTAAGTAGGTGAATACTGTATCCTGTCTAAATAAAACTATAGGATCCCAACTTCTGCTAAGCAAAGATGTTTGTGTTCCTGTATGCTTCCAATCTGTTAGTTCAGTGGGCTGTAAATGTTCTCTCCCTGTGCAAACACAGGTGGATCTTCACTGCTGTTTCCTCCTCTTAATAATTGCCACCAACTGCTTGTTGGATGTGGTTAGTTGGAGTAGTTCTCTTTGTGTAACAGGGTGAGGAAACACCCCTGGTTCCATATGAGGGGCTGCTGGCAGCTGGTGTTAACGAGATTACTGGTGATAATGAACTCTCAAGTCATGTAATCCCCCAGGACTCTGTGCATGCATTTAGATTTCTTTGTTGATTTCTAATGTTTTGGAGTTACTTCCATAAGTGTGAAATCTGGAAAAATGAAGAAGGAGCTGCATTTGAGTTACTTAAAGTATGGTGTTAGGAAGCATAAACTGTTGACATTAGCCCTCCAGGAGTCCGTAGGATTACTCAGGAAGCATGAGCGAATTCTGTTGTAACAGCTTGTACCGTATTTGAGGCCTTCAAAGTAGGAAGTAGTAATACTGAGTCAGAGGGCAAGAGAAGACAACTAGCAAGCACTA
This sequence comes from Apaloderma vittatum, assembly GCF_000703405.1. Taxonomy (NCBI): domain Eukaryota; kingdom Metazoa; phylum Chordata; class Aves; order Trogoniformes; family Trogonidae; genus Apaloderma; species Apaloderma vittatum. The sequence goes on from NW_009709533.1 coordinate 11,845, forward strand.
CAAGTGCTTCTTTCTAACAAGCGAGCGTTGCACTTCGATACCTAACTGGTGCGTTCTTAATACTAACTCAATAGAACACTGTGAATGTCTTTTGAATTACTGCAGAGTACAAAAATCCCCACCTTTAATACCTTTTTATGGTGGTATGTTGTGATATTTATGATGTCTGTCTTTTTGGGATCAAAGTTTTCCTTTAGTAACCTGTAGTAGGTAAAGACAACCTATTTTGTCCCCTGTGAAATTACTATTTCAAGCTGACTGGGGAAGGTCTTTCTGACTTCAAGTCCAATTACCTGCTGAGTTGGCTTCTGCTTTGTGCTATCACAACAGTAGCTTGTATAGTCGCTGGCTGGGTTCCTGCGGCTCAAATCAAGTTTCATGCTGCTACTGGAGAAGAACAAAACTCAGCCATACGAGTAGTTATTAGGTTGGGGAGAGAGCTGCAATTTGTGCTTTGAGTGATGAGAGAAAATGAAAGTATAGGATTCCTGTGATTAGTTATCTACTGTAGGTATTGCATCTGCTTTGTCATACTTTGTGAATTTTGAGTTAAAAGGCCAGAAATCCTTTTGGTGCACTAACAGTTTCTTGGTGTTTTTTTGGATGGGAACTGTAGAGCTCAGCTGCTGTCAGGAGGATAATGTGTCTGTCAGTGGCTTCTCTCTTTCCTGTTGGGCTTATTTATGGTGTTATCAGTTCCTGGAGCGCTAATTTGTTCTGAAGTAACTTCATTGCGTAGATATCTTGAGTCCCGAGTTGTGCAGAGGCAGCTTTTTCTTGACTCATCAGACTGAGTCTGCTTCAGTAATAGTTTCCATGCTGTAATGTCGTTTTTCTTATATTCAGTGAGCATCTTCATAACTTGTAGTCCCTATCCCCTTGCCCCTGCAGATAATAGGGAATGGTTAAACCGAAGAAAACGGTGAGACCGATTTCATTAGTAGAACTTAATAAATAACAACTGTTACTTGGTTTGAATCTCTCCTTCCTGTGCTTTTGGGACCTATTGAGCAGGATGCATGTCAAAGGTTTTGGAAAATCATTTAACAATGTTTTCTAACAAAAAGCAGATGTTTAGTGAAGGGAGGGGAATGAAAAAATGCTGAGGACTGCAACAATTATTTTTTATGACTTAATGTTGTTTTTTGTTTTCATGCTCTCCCTTCAGAGGGGACAAAAGATCAAAAAAATGCTTTCCTTGTGAAGTTTGTTTAAACTACATCTGCTCTACATCAATATTTAGAGGAGATTCTACTTGAATTTGGGTGCCCTTAGAAAGCAGCCGAAGGCGCAGAGATCACCAGGGCTAGCATGTAGAAACTTGGGAACGTTACATTGCTCCACAAGCTTCCACTTCCCACAGGGAGCCAGGCTGTGTAGCCCACCACTGCGCAGTATCTCTCAGTTTGCAACTTCTTTTACCCTGTCAGAAATAACCTGGGGGAGTTTGGTATTGTGGTAACAGAGAGGTAGGTAAAGTAGAGACTGTATCTGAGCTGAGTTTAAAATGCTCTAATGTGAAGTCAGGTCCTGCAAACCTTTGCTGCCCATCAGGGAATGTCCTGGATTGTCTGTGCCTCTGGAAGATCTACAAGTGGCATTTGTACTACAGGCAGCAGAACTGCTTGTTTCACTGAAAGGTAACAATTTCTCTACTTCAACATCATGTAGCACAACTTGTTTAAAACTTATCTTTTTCCAGCCTGACTGTTTTCTGCATAATTCCTCAGGATTCAGAGTGGAAGTTTTGGACCATCTCCCATAGCGGCAAAGCTCTGTCCTGTTACACATTTATTCTATTTGGATTCTCAACTGGCTGGAATGGATCTGGTCTTAGAAGTTCGTGTCTCCTGAGAGCTGGGCTGGGCTTCCTAAAAGTTAGGAGAAGACTCCAAACTAGTTTTGGATTGAATGAAGCTGCGTGGACTGAGTGTAATACTTCTGCCTGGGTGGTAGTACTGCCTTTTGACCTTGCTGTTGGGGATAACACATCATTGCAAGTTGACGTTACTAAGTGAGAACCTCCCTAGAATATTAAAAAGTGCTGTTGATATGCTCTTGTGTCCCAGGTGTTTGGTGGGTTGTTAGGAACAGCCTGATGACTACAGGGACTCACATACAACTGTTAGAAAATCTGGGATTGTTAGTATCTGTAATGCAGGAATTCCTAGATGTTCTTTTTGGAAACATGGGGAGACTTTAGGGAAGGCTGAACTATGTCTATCACGTTGGCTTTGAACTACAAATTTCCTGTGGAGACAGACAGTTGTTTTCTAGGCTGTATAAAACGTAGTTTTATAGCACATGAGACATAGAGAGCTTGTCCTTGATTGAGATTTGTGCCACAAAACTGAAGGTAGATATTCTGGCACTATGAAGAGGCATAAGGCAGCATGCATCTTATTCTTGTGTTACTTTTTCAATGACATTGGAAGTTCTTGAGGTACTTGTTGCAAATTACATATATATGTGGATTGTTTCATGCTCGAGAGAAAGTGTGGTGACAAGAGGAGTATGCAACTAATGATGTATGTGCTCTTTCTGTTACCTCAAACTGTAATGTCCCAACAAAATTGTCTTAAACAGATGGAGTGTTGTATTTTGGAAAAATCAGGTAGCATATACTCAGTCACAGCAATATGGAACAGCTTTACTGGAACTGCATCAAAGAGTAGATGAGACTCCTATGCTCTAAGGCTTTGTTGAGAAGGGCAATTATTATGAAAACAGAGAAAGAAATTCAAGCTTCATGGGCCAACAGTAACTTTTGAGAGAAACAAGCAGCTGCTATACCTGTTTTACAAATTAGAAAATACGTATTTCCCTGAGTGCTTTGGGGTTTTGTTGATGGAAAGAACAAACAAGTGTTTCTCTTTCTGGGAGTCTTCTATGACTACATCTGTAAAATGAGCAGTTCACTAAGTGAAGTATTAGAGGGGTGACTGACCTGGGAGAGTATGCAATTCCTCTTTCCACTGTTCTTAGGTCTCGTGTCTGAGACATGTTTATGCTTTCTTTTAGATGCAGGATTACTTTGTTTTGGGATCCTGTTGTTTTCTTCCTACCCAACACCAAAGAACTCAGATTTTTTTAGGAGAAAACAGGGAGTACTTTATCAGGGGAATCTCTTCTGGAGGGATGTATCCCCAGCAAAGCGCTTCTGGTGAGGCTTCATTTGCTGAATGCTCCAAGCTCTTTAGTGCTGCATGCAGAAGTTCTATGCATGACAGTCATAAGAACAATTGAGAATTCTTTAGTGCTATGGGTTTGCTTCTACAAGATCTTTATCTCTTTTTTTGATCACCTCATGAGCTGTCCTTCCATGAAAACAAGCTTGTCTAGCCCCTGGGTCTACATCAGAGCTTGTACTTACGTGACCTCCATGCAGGACTGTGTAGGGTGTACAGACTTGTCTTGAAATTCTGCGTATGTCTCTTGTCCATAGTGATTCCGCCAGTACTTCAGGAAGTTCTGGACTCTGCAGATGCCTGGTGTGAGATAATGCATGTTGTAATGTATACTTTGGCCTTCTAATTTCAGTAACAACAGATGCCTATCGCTATGACTTGAGGAAGCTCATTAAAAGCCCAGAGCTGCCAACTTGCTTGGTTGTATTTGGGTTTTCCTCCAACTCTGTATCAGTGTGAGCTCAGAGAGCTCTCTCCTACACTGTGTACACCATGGTCAGAGAATGATGGATGGTTTATACTCCTTTTTTTTTTTTTTTTTAATATCAGCAAGTAAGGAGGAGTATCAGTGGCTGTTAAGCTGAAAAACTGTGGGAGTGGTGCCCTTAAGTCAAATTTTCATATTTCTGCTGGAACTCTCACTCCAGTGACTACTGGCCTGGCATTTGACTGGTTGCTCATGAAAACAAGACCAGTGTCTTAACAGTGATCTGTCTTGGACTGAGATCATCCAGAAGTCTTGTGTTCTCAGCCTTGGATGTTGAGCACTACCACTGTTGTGGTTCCAGAGATTTCCCTGGGAACCGTTTCTGCTTTCTAGGTTTAAGATACTGAGACATACTTTTCTTTCTCTTGCCATAGCCCAGAAAAGGGGAAATGAACAGGTTTGACTTTTATTTCTTTAGCTGTCTTTCATGGCTCTGATGTGACTAAGGAAAATCTGGTTCCAGGACCTGTTGCCTGGTTACTTGTAGCTGCACAATTCTGTTTCTCCTTTCAGATTTCTCAGCTGATTGGAGGCTTAGATAACCAAACACTCCGAGTCTCTAGCTTGGGTAGCTCTTGTGTGTAAAACAGTACTGTCTGGCTTCAACGAGGAATGTTGTTCTTGAGCAAGAGGATCTGAAAAGAACCTGGAACTTTCCACATGATACAAACCACATTTTGTGTTTGCTCTGCAGCAAGGCAAACTTCTGTTTTGAGTTTTTTGTTTTTTGTTTTTTTACTGCTATTTAATCTCAAATCTCAGGTTTAACTGAAGAGATCCTTTTTTTTGTAGGATCAGGCTTCTTTCAGGAATTAAGACTTTGTGGGGCCAGAGTGTACATGTGTGCATCCTGGATGATCAGGGTATTTCTGAACCTGCAGCAGCTTGCTTGTTCTCCAGCTCTTTGGGGAATTCTATACAGAAGCTGTTCTTTGGGTAGGCGTTACAACCTCTGGGGATTAGAGCTTCTGTTCCCTTCCCTAGACAGTGCTCTTCCTAAGCAGCTGCTGTTGCTGAAGCTTGATTTCAGCTGAATGAGACTATTCCATGTTTTCCCTCACTGTCTTTTTAAGGTGTGTGCATTCTTGAATGAATTGTGCTGTCATCTCATATTGACATGACTAGATTCATAGTACCAGCAACTCCCCATCTCTACCACAAATGGCCAGATGTTTGGTGATATTCTTCTAGCTGCGTTTAAGACCTGTTTTGGTCTCTCTTGTGTTGATATGACCAAACCATTCATAGAATCATAGAATGGCCTAGGCTGGAAGGGACCTTAGAGATCATCTAGTCCAACCTCCCTGTCATGGGCAGGGACGCCTCTCAACTAGATCAGGCTACTCAAGATCTTGAACACCTCCAGGGAGGGGGCAG
>NW_009709533.1:16927-20786 GCF_000703405.1 Apaloderma vittatum
TCTGGGCAATTTATTCCAAAGTCTTGCCGCCCTCGTACTGAAGAATTTGTTCCTAAGATCCAGTCTAAATCTATTCTCCTTCAACTTAAACCCATTTCCCCTTGTCCTATCAGTGGACACTCTTGTAAAAAGTCCCTCCCCAGCCTTCCTGTAGGTTCCCTTCAGGTATTGGAAGGCAGCTATTAGATCCCCCCCAAGTCTTCTCTTTTTCAAGACTGAACAACCCCAGCTCCTGCAGCCTGTCCTCGTAGCAGAGGTGCTCCAGCCCCTGGTTCATTTTTGTGGCCTCCTCTGAACACGCTCCAACAGATCCACGTCCCTCTTATGGTGGGGGCACCAGACCTGAACATAGTATTTGAGATGGGCTCTCACAAGAGCAGAGTAAAGGGGCAGAATCACCTCTCTTGAAACACCATCCAAGTCCTGAGATTGGGTTTAGTTACATGTCATTACTGTAACATAATGGCTGAAAGATCTACATGCTGTACTTGGAAAAAGGTGTCCTTCAGTCCTTGGCTTCAGTATGGACTGTGGGAGACTTTCTCAGGCAACTGGGACTTCAGGTAGTTCTGCTTGCAGTCCCTTCCTGTGTGGGTTGATGTAAGCTGATCGCACAGAAAACCAACCTCTCTTTGAAGCTCTTTCCTTCCTAGTTTTTTGACTGTGCATCTGTTTAATGTGCAGTCTCCTCCTGAGTCCAGAATTCCAGAAGAGGTAATTAAGGAGATCATGTGGTTGAGAGAAGGTGAGGGAGCAGCATGGTTTTTGTGCTTGAGGTTTCAGAGTACTTGGTGAGTGTTATTAAAGCAAAACTCTACCTGCACTGCATGAATGCAAAAAAAAAAAAAAAAAAAAAAAAAAAAAGAAGAAGAGCAAAGTGTGTGAATGGCCAAAAAATCTTCAACAATTATGGGCTGATTTCTCTACTTTGCACATATGGTGGTGCTGTACTTTATATATCCAAAGCTTACTAGTTTTGAATTTTCTACAAAGCAGTTTTGGAGGAAATATGGAATAGGACAATGACTGTAAACCCACAAAAACTGGAAGGAGGACTGAAAGGAACTTCGGGGGAGCTTTTTGTGGATTACATTTGACTTCAGGCCTTCATATAGTGACATGTACTATTACAAACTGCAGACAATAGACTACTGTGTAAGACATGAAGAAGTTTTTCCTCCTCTCTGTTTTCTTGTGTTAGCATTTGATTTTCCACAGCACTTTCTGCTTCAGCCCACCAAAGAATCTTCCACTACTGAAGGTCAGCAGCGAGGCAGTGCCTTGGTGGTCCAGGTGGGAGGCGGGCAGGAACAAAGCTGACCTCGCTTCAGCATGGGCAGCTGCTCTTATTTTGTTCCAAACAAAAATGTGGCCTTGGAAAGCTGGATTGCAAAATGTGTAATAGCTCAAAGTGTTCTTCCGAACTCAGCCCCCCCTGCCAAAGCTTTTCAAATCTTGCTGTTTGGTGTTCTGTCACAAAAATTAAGTCTACTGCTGCTTGAGTGTAATAAATAAACTGTAAGTCAAACCAAAATGTTTGTAATTTTGTGCAGAAGACAGCCCATGTTAAATATTTTAAAATATCACTCTGTTATGATCTTGACTGTTACTGGGAAGGTCTAACTGTAGTTTCCTTGGTTCAACGTATCTTGGTTATTTAATGTTGTATGTTAGTATCTTTGTACTATAGGAGCAGATACTGCTGGAGTTGAAAGAAGTACTGTGTAATTACATGATGCATATAAACTTTTTTCCTTTTTTTTTTTTTTTGTTTCCCCTGGAAATAATTGGAAAGTATTTCATAAGGGAATAGTTGCATATCTGCTAAGTTCCATCGGCTGTGTGAATTTATCCAAGGTCTCAAGTAGATTGTGAAAAGATCAGGCTATTGACTTAAGGAAGCCCTGTTTGTTACTCTAATTCAAAACTTATCCAGAAGTGTTTTTGTCAAATACCTGTGTAATGTGCATATTTAGATGGTCTAGTGGTGGATGTGACATTGCTGCGTTAATGGTTGGACTTGAGGAACTTAAGGTCTTACCGACCTAAATAATTCTGTAGTGCAATGTATGTTTTAAAGATACTCTTCTAAACTGGTTTTATGGCTTTTGCAATGGAAGTTTATTAGGGATTGGGGAAAAAAGAAAGCATTTCAGTTATTATTTGAAGAATATTGGAATTTTTTGAGAAAGAATTTGTAGCTTTAAAACAGTGGATATAAAAATTGTTAAAGTAAAATTTGGGTACAGAGTCATTCAATAAATCTAAACAGGAGTATATGTTCTATACCATATACTTTGCTCCAGTATTGGATGTTGGACAACTTATTCACAATCCATTATTAAAACCTTTTGGCAGAATCATTTCTTCCTGTTTGCCGTGGCATTTAATTCCGGACCTTCAAGTTCAGAAGGCTTTTTCCTGAGGAGTTGGCGTGAGGAACATCCCCAAATCCTGACAGATCAGCCTGCACCTCCCCTGCAAACCTCTCTAATATCCAAGATTATTTCTAATCTCTGGTGCTCTGGGATTAATCTCCCTCAGTACCAGGGCATGCATTCTTCCTTCTGTCCTGTCTGCTATTGCTTTAGTTCCCTCATTTTGTAAACTCTTGTTTTGGAATACTGTCCAATGCTTTGGAAAGTTGGCATTTCTGTGGTGGTGGAGCAGTGGCATTGCATCGCTTGATTCCATCACATTAAGAAGGGATTTCCCTTCTTGCAGTCTTTTTCTCTCTAGATGAAGATGTGCTTGTTAAGATCAAAAAGTAGGGCCCTGTTTTTTGTCTGTGACTGTGTGAATAAATGCTCAGGAATTCCATGTAGAAAATACGCTAATTAGACTTAGTCATAATGATATATAAGAATACTTATATGCATACCAAACACTGGTGACAAGAGGAAACACCATCACGTAGTGTGGCAGTATGAATGTACTGAGGGGTTTTTTCAGGCTGGAGTAGTAATTTGTTTTACATGGTGACAGCAAAGGTAACCACATTTAGCCTTAAAGAGGCTAAACCACTTTGAAACAGGAGTGTAGAGGCACCCTCATAGGTTAAAGAGTTGGGTGGCTTCAAACAAATATCTGAAAAGGAGATTTTGGAATATAACGAACAGTACCTCTGCCTCAGGTAGGATTGCAGGCTGTGGAAATGCTGAAATGGTAGTTCTGCCTCAACAAGCAAATTCAACAGATTTCGCAAAGGAGCAATCCCTTAATGTTCTAGTGTTTGCTGTGTAGCACCTAGCTGTGGCCTTGGAGGCAGAGCATTAAGGTGAATCAGTTGATCTCTGATATCCAAGAAGTCTTGCAACCAGCTCTAAGTGTAACAGTCCTGCCTAGAACTGCTCTGAATAAGCCACTTTGCACTAAATAAAACACCACAACAGTGCTCAAAGGTGGAGACAGTGGAGACAGTCCATCACCTTGGCAGCCTGGCTGTTCCAGCACCTCGTACTCGTGGAGGCCATTAAAGGGTCGTGAAGAGCGTTAAGGGTGGACTTGAGTCTGAGATTGATGCCTGTGTTGCCCCACTCGTTGTATGTGTGAAGATGCCGAAGCGTTATTTGTGCAGATTTGGTCATAGAATCCTGGAGTGGCCTAGGCTGGAAGGGACCTTAGAGATCATCTAGTCCAACCTCCCTGTCATGGGCAGGGACACCTCTCAACTAGATCATGATACTCAAGGCTCCGTCCAACTTGCCCTTGAACACCTCCAAAGAGGGTGCAGCCACAACATCTCTGGGGGGGGGGCCAGCCACAACCTCTCTGGGCAATTTATTCTAGAGTCTTGCCGCCCTCGTACTGACGTAAGACCTAATCTAAATCATTCTCCTTCAACTTAAACCCATTTCCC
>NW_009709534.1:0-29264 GCF_000703405.1 Apaloderma vittatum
AAAGGAAAGGAAAGGAAAGGAAAGGAAATTCTGTCTGGATAGAAATAACATGAAACTTGTGGACAGTGGAATTTGGCAGCAAAACCTCTGCATCCTTATCAGCTTGGAAGGTGTGATGGTCAGCAAGATCTGGCCACCCAAGGAACCACAGAGCCCAGGGTGTCAAAAAGCAGTAGAGGAGAGCAGCAATCCCTGGATAATGTAGGCAAATATCCAACAGCCCATGTGCAGCCCTAAGCAAGTTGATCCTGTGGGGAGCAGGAGGTCAGACAGAGACCTCCTGACGTCCCTTCCAACCCAAATTATCCTATGGTCCCATGATCCAGGGAGTACCATGGGCACTTGGCTGCCAGGCATTCTGCCAGGCAAACATCCTTGCAGGCAAGGAGCTCTGGTGGGAAGCCACGGGGAGGAAACAGGCATCAGGTCTGGGAAAGCCATCACTGCAGAGACATAAGATCTCTGCAGAGAGGCCAGCCTTTCACTGAGATGTCCTGCAGCCTTACCACCAAGGAACAATAAATCTCTGATGAGCTCTTGCAGAGAATTCCCTCTTTCTTCAGCCCTTCTGTGGAACCAGCACTTGGATCCATCACTTCTATTCAGCTTTAACACCGTGCTTAATCATATGCCTCCCTCCAGCCAATCCTTCACCCTGAGCAGCTTCAAACAGCTCTGGGGCAAGACGTTATTCACCCGTTTCTCACCAGTTTGCCAGCTCAGATGCCAGTGTCAAGAGCCCCCAGCTCACTTCAGCTGGAACAAGCCCAGTCACTTTTAACTTTTTCCACAAGAGGCTTTTTAGCTCAGTTGGTGTTGAGTACCATAGGCAAGCCCCTTAGTCTGTGGATGAGTTTTTCTGAGCTGGAAATTGGGTAAGAATTGTCTCTGGAACTGGTCCAACAAGCAATAAAGGACTTGAGTAAAAGGCAACCTGCCACATCCCTATCAACATCACCACCCAGTTGCTCCTGTAACCCTCGAGTCCCCACTCACACGCTGAGCACTGAGCTGAGCCCATCCTTGCGACAGCCTCATGGGAACATTTGCATCAGACACAAACAGTGCAAGTTCATCCCTGTGTGTGTTTGACAACACTTTCTTCAGCTGCGCTCTGCCAGGGGTGAGCCTGGGCCTCAGGAGCTGTAATCCTTCCTTCTCAGGTGCAGTCCCACACTGAAGGGGGTGAGAGAACAAAACAGGCTCTGTGAGATGCATGGGGAATGGAGGCACGTTCACAGCTCATGGCAAGATGCTGCTTTTGGGTAGCAAAGACTGAGGCTACAAACAGTAATAGGAGCTTTCTGCTTCTGGCACATCCTGGAGAACACTCATTTACTAGCTCTGCCAGTGGCTTGGAGAGGAACATGAGAAGGAGCAAAGTCTGTTCTCCACGTAGCCACCCTGATTCATGGAGGAAAGGGCACAAGATATTCAGGAAACCAAGTTAATTGAATAGTTGGAAATTAATAAAACTTTGTTAAGAACTCCTTGCTTATAGAGCCAATGGAGTGCAATTAAAGAATTGTTTACTGGTAAGATCTGCCTTTGACCGGAGCTGTAAGAAGGAGTCAAGTTCTTTGCTGGTTTAACTCCATTGACTTTACACTAATGTTTAAACCTAGCAAGTTGCCTTGATAATTAAGTCATCTAGGAGAAAGCTGAGGATTCTATAAGTCTTGATTACTGTTAACTCATGACAATTGCAAAATCAGTGGATGTTCATCCCTCACCACACAGGGCACTGCACCTAGACAAGATATGCAATAGGCTGATGATGACTCTGCCAGTGACCTTCCTGTTGGCCAGAACAGTTTAGGCTTAAGCTCCAAAATTAGCTTTATTTTCCAATAAGAATAAGGGCAACTCCACCCAAAAGAAAACAATTCTGCCCTCCTGCAAATTAGGTAGCTGGAGCCCTCAGGGGAAGAACTCCTTCATATACCAAGTAGCTCCTGGCCCTCCTTCGCCTTCCTGCGCTGGGAACACTTCAAATTTGTGATCTGGGAACCACCCCATCTCCCCTCTCCTCCCTCAGCCCCTACCTTCCCCCAGGGCTCATTCCCATTACTTTTACCTACTTATTCTAGCAAATAGGGTCAACTGTCTTCATGGGTCCTGAAAGAGCCTCTACCCTCCACTGCAGTGAGATTATAATTAACTTCACAAAAGATAGATGGGAAAGAGAGACAAGAAGAGAATCATCCCAGGTCTCCAACACAGTCAGGAATGCAGGCCCTGGGTCCTAGCCCTGTGTACCCTCCACCTAGTTGCTGGCTTGTTCTCTCCCTCCTCCTTATCTTGGGCTGCACTCCTTGGCATGCCATGTTTCTCACCTCTATATTTTTAAGAAAGAGATGGCAGTGTAATGCAAAAACCGTCTGTGGTCAAGTCATTCTGGCTCTTTGGTTGGGTTCTCCAGTATTCTGCCATATAACAACACTGGAGCATGCAGGAAGATGTTGCTCCACACAGCTCTTAAAGCTACCAAGATATCACCATTACCTGACTACAGGAATTAGAAATTCCAACTCATAACTTCTCCTGTCATCTCCTTAACTGGACTCAGTTCAACCTAATCAGTGTTTAGAGGCTTTTTGATTCTTCTGGAATGAAACCATGGTTGCTAGTCAAGGCTAGCAGCTTGAAATGAACAGGCCCTCACAGAACTGTTGAGGCTGGAAAAGCCCTCTGAGATCATCAAGCCCAGCCTATGCCCCAACCCCGCCATGGGCCAGACCAGGGCACCAAGTGCCACATCCAGCCTCTCCTTAAACCCCCCCAAGGACGGTAACTCCACCACTTCCCTGGGCAGAGCATCCCAGTGCCTGAGCACCCTCTCCATGAGGAAGGGCTTCCTGAGATCCAACCCAAACCTCCCCTGACACAGTTTCAGGCCATGTCCCCTCTTCCTGTCAAACAAACATGATAGGAATCCCTAAACACAAAACACAGTCAAGCATGTGTTCGCCTTCTTAATGGATTTGCCTTCCCCTTAGATTTTGACTTGGAAAACTCCAAAAAGATTCATAAAGTGCTGGAGGTGCTTGACATATGCTTAAAAGCTCCAGGCCAGATCTTGCAGCTGATATAAATCACTGTCAGCTGCAGCAGCTTTGGTGGCTCAGGCCCTGCCTCGGAATACAGTGAGAGTTAGTGGGAATAAATCAGTGAGTTTATCAGTATGTCCCCTTCTCCTTAAACCCAAACACACTTGAACTGATGGATTGGTCGTTTCATATGCCTGCATTATGGTGTCTCAATTGCATACATTTGTGCTCTCTCCACTGTATAATAGATACAAATAATGAACAGCTGTAGGAATGCAAATATAGGTGGCACGCTTGTGTGTAGTCATCTATGCACACACACACATGCTATCTGCAGCCAGCAGCTCAGCCCCGTGGGTCTGTTGACCCTGCACTCCAGTTGAGAATTTTATTTATTCCTAGGGAAAAAAAAACACTTCCTTTTATTTATTTTCATATTAATAGTGATGAGAAAGGTTCCTGTGCGCCATTTCTAATACAATTAAGCATATTTAAGATCACGAAATAACATTACAATAAGCAGACAATATATACATAAAGAACTCACTTTAATCCAACAAGTACAGAGCTAACACTGGAATTAATGCATTATTTGTGCCTATTGTGGCTAAGTATTAAAAGCTATGCCCTGCCAGAGAGAGAGGGAGCAACAACTGAGCATCTATCTTACATTACACCTCCCTGCGTCCTCCAGGCTGTGACACCAACAGCACGATGTTCAGCTCTTTGTGGTGATGCTTCATTTAAGGAAGGCAGATGCTGTCTGTGTGTCACTGGGCCCAGCTCTTCATCTCCAAGTTTTGAAGCCTGATTCCTGGCTGTCAGAAACTTCACTTCTGTGCACTTCTCAGTTCTCACTCAGGCTCTGGTTCTCACCTGTGTGTGTTTTTCCACTGCCATGTGTCATCTGGTAATGGTGCCTTGGCTTGTGGGGTTACTGAAGGTAGAAAGAGATGAGCTTTGTTTAGCTCTGTCGTTCCAAGGACAGTTTTATTTCCTCTAGTGAATGTGGAGACAACTGAAAATCCCCAAAAAGGGCAGTAACTGAGATCAGTGTTAATGCTGGGTCATAAAAACACACCCTATGAGCATGTTAATGTGACCTCACCTGGAGCTATAACACAGAGAAGACCTTCCTAAAAGGAGCCAGGAGAGGTGGTGGAAGACTCATTAGGCACATCTGAGGTGCAGGTCACTATGTCTGGCTTATTTACCCAGCTTGGAAGAGGTGCAGACTCATAAAAGAGGTGGAAGAACCAGGCCAAAACTCATCCGGGACAAATTCATGCATGTTTGCTTCACTGGACTCCAGAGCCAGGGCAGACATTTCAACAAGACCATGGGTAGACACTTGCCCATGAGAGACAGGAGCAGAAAAGAGGAAATGGCTGGGATCTGGTTTAATTTCAAGACCAAATGAGGAAGAAGGAATCCAGCTGCAAAGGAGAGGCAGAGTCCATTGTCTGGAGGAAAGGAGCCCTGAATGCCTGGCTGATTATGTGGAAAAATATGTTTTCTTTGTGCTGCCTGAAGTAGCGAGTGATTTTGTTCTTCAGGGACCTCTGAAAAGCCTTCTCATCCATTTGCTTCCAGAACCATATGTTTCTGGGTTCACTCTAGACAGAGGTGTCTCTGATGATAAAACACAGAGGATGGTCCCAGTTTTGTGAAGGATTAAGGGTCGATGACTTTGGATATGCATCAAGAACTCAGGAAAAGATACTGCTTCTCCCTCCATGGGCCAAAAAAAAATTTATATCTAAGCCCCAAAGCCTGGTATTGGGAAGATGTTTTCTAGAGGTGTAGTGGAGCCTGACTGGGATCATTTACATGTGATCTATCTCTGTCCTGCTTACATAAAGAATGGGCAGCATCTCATCTTTGCCCTATTTCTGCCACATAGAGGCAAAAAAAAAAAAAAAAAGTCCTCTTGAGTCCTCAAGTATTTATTTTTAAAGTTGCAAAATCACAAAAAAATCATGGTGCCAAACTGCACTCCTTGCAAAACTCCTTGAGCAGACCAGTTCCTCAATTTGACTTTATGCTGCTGATTTCAGCGATGACAGTTCATATTCAGCCATTCATAACTGACAGCAGAATTGGGCCCTGGACTTAAAACTGGAGCATGCAGCAATCAGTGGGAGGCACAGCAATTGCAAATACATCCGAGCAAATTTTTAAAATGCAAATCAGCATTCCCATAAGCCACCGCCAAGGTCTTTGGGGCAGATATGCTTTTAGGTGATTTAAAAAACGATCATTATTTACCCAGTAAGCTGTGGCAACTCCTTCAGCAGCTGCCATGCTCGACTGGCTTAATACATATTTAGAGTACACAGAGTAAGAGTGGGCAATGCAAAGCAGAGCTGAAACATCTCAGTATTAGATACCTCGGGGGGGTGTTTCTCCATATGCCAAATTAGACAATATTGTGGATTAGTCACTTGCCAAATTCCTTTTCATTTTTTTTTCCTCCTTCCCTTTATTTTTTCTAATTTTTTAATCCAAGCTGTTTGAATTAAATAAGAGCCAAAAAATGTAAGCATCTTCATCCAGGAGAGGCATCTTCGCATCAACAATTACATGTATTTCTTTCTAAAGCGGCGCATTGCCTCATCATTGTGTTGGAAGGGGCAGGAGGAGACACAGCCCCATGCCTGTGTCAAATTTTAGGCCAATGTAAATCCTTGCTCTCAAATTCTAGCCCTTCCAGGGGCCAAAGCCCCTTCCAGTCCCACCATTAAGCTTCACCAGAAGTGCTGGCAGTGGCAGCCTCTGCACTGCCATGCCTGGTGCTTAGCGAGAAGGCTCCGGACCCTTTTGATGGCTCCTTATGTAGGACGAATCCAGATTAAAGGCTAATTTCTTTCTGACTTTGCTGGGTTTGGAGCCTGTCTCTTACTCTGGCTTTGTTGTGCAGTGAGGTAGAGTGTAATTTTCTGACTCTTCCCAACTCCTTAGTTTGAGACAATAATCCACTCTGTCTCCTCTTAATTAAAGTAAATAACCCAGGCTCACAATAGCAGTTCAGAAAAGGGCCTTAAGTCTAGTCATTCCCTCAGTGCAAGGAGCTAATTGATTTTCAAATGATAATGGTGTTTACATTAGAAAGCCCACATCCCTCCCTCCCCCTTCCTTTTCTCTTCTTAAACCTTCTTCATCTCATGAATATCAAATGGCTCAGGATCCCTCCATTGTGGCTGCCAGCTCCTAATGTACCTGGTGTTACTCCAAAACCCTTAACAACCTAATGGAGTGATTTCGGATTTACGTGTCCACCTCTCCTGCCCTATTTGTTATCCACACACGGAGGACCTGCAGGAATGTCCCTTTTCTTTTCTTTTTTTTTTTTTTTTTTGCCTTCCTCACCCCATTGTCCAGGGATTCAGAGGCCACAGTTACAGGCCTGGAGGCAGGACTAGTTTTCAGTTGGGTGGAATTTTAAGGGTGAATGGGAAAGGTCACTTCAACCAGGAGATGGAAATATATGAAAATGGGAAAGAGCTGCTAACGTAGCAGAAAGAAAGAAAGGAAGTCAAACCTGCAACTGCGTCAGCTGAAGTGCAAACGAAGATGCCCAGAAAGACTGAACAGGATGTGAGAAGTGTTCGTTTCACAGTAATTTAGAAAAACATCCAGCTGCAACTTCATAAATCCAGAATGTAAATATATGCTGCCTATCTAATGGGTCTGTGTAAAGAGATGCAAAAAAAATAGTACATCAAACAACTCTAACTCAGATCTCCAAGTCAAGCGTCCAACACTTTGGAAGTTCCAGGATGAAAGCTGCTATTCTGCACACATCCACTCTGAAAAAGAAATGCAAATACACACTCACTTATTTCTCTTCCTCTAAGGCCTTAATCTGTGCAGAGGCTGGACAGAGCTCCCATAGTAAAAAGCTCTTCTGGATTTTACTTTCTTCCCTGTGTGATGCATGACCCACAAGACAAATTTTTTTTGCATGTTAGTACAGCTTTGCCCCAAGACAGAATGATTCATTTCCACATGGGCTTTTCCTCATTGCCCATCACTTTAATGCCTGAAGGCACCGCAAATATTCATGCCTTTCTCTCTGTAACGACTCTGTGAGTTGAGAGGGTTTTCTTGGCCCCATTTCTTCAGAGGCTGAAGTGCAAAAAGGTTAAGGTGAAAAGTGGTTGCTAATTTAGGGTGCCCACTCTGTGGCAAGGAGAAAGCTGATTTTCAGCATCCTTTCTAAAGACGAAACTGAGCTGTTTGGTGGAAGACCCTCAGCATCTCCAGCTTCCCTCCAAGATGGGAAACTCTCAACAACTGGCCATTTGTACCAAACCAGCACCAAAGGGTTTAGCTGGAAACCTTTTATCCGAATCAGAGTCAGAATCCACTTCTGCAGTGCTAGAGCCTCTGATACCCACAAAGGCTGCAAATGAAACCCTCCTCCCAAAGGCTGTTAACAGGGTCTTCACTGCCTGACCCTACTCATCCCTGCAGCAGGTCCCTCCCATGCGACAAACCACACAGTCTGTGGGGAGGGAAGTGTTTTATATCTGCAGGGACTCTACCACGAGGCATTTATCCCAGGGAGCTGAACCACAGGGACAGCGGGAACTTTTATTTCCCAGCCAGAGGGGTCAAATTTTTCATTGTAAGGATTTATTTTTTTTTAATCCTTCAGTCCTTTTTTCCACCCAGAATACAAACTCTTTCACTGGATTTTTTTTTTATCATCCCATAGATCAAAAGTTTCTTAATTATGAATTACTTTAAATTTTAAATTTGGTATCAACCCCAAGTCTTTCTCAAAGGTTGTGTAAAAAATACATTCTACTTTGAAAAAAAAAGATAAGAAATTAAGAAGAAAAAGTATTCTGCAAAAATTAGAATAGGGCATTCTGTCATGCTTAAGCACATTTCTTTGAGCATAACTTTTCAAAATGTTAAAAATGGTAACAATTGCTAAACCATATACATTTCCAGGCTGCAATAGTAGGCCCACTCCTAACTTAGCCATATTATTTTTAAGACAGGGCAGGGTGTGTGCATGCATCTGTTATTATATATACATACAGATGTAGGTTAAACAAGTAAAACACTTTATGTGTATATATTTGTAAATATACACACATATACATACATGTTCTCCTTACGGTGACTTAATGACAAATGTTGTTATTCGGGTATTAGATTATAGGCTCAGAGTTTTCTAAGACTAACTGGCTTTTTAAGTGGCTTGGGATGAAACAAGACATCCCCCGGAGCATCTCAGTTAAGACCAGTTGTTATTAGTCGTTGAACAACCTGGCTGTGAGAGACGCAATCATGCACATCCCTCTCCCTCCCTCTTTCCTTCTCAAGCTCTTTCTTCTGTTTATTACATTCCCTGGTGTATTAAAGACTCATTATATTTATACTCTCCATCTTGTAGTTCTCCTTGATCGGGACGTAGGAACACAGGTTCAGCTCCTGTCTTTCACACAGCCAGCGTGACCCTGGGCAACTCACTTAACACCTCCAGGTCCCAGTGCTCCACCTGTGAAATAGGGAGAATAAGTTCCCTTTTCCTTTCTTAATTCCATCCATTAAAAATGCAAAACCTTCAAAGCCGAAACTGTGCCTTAATATATGTTTCCTCAACCTACCATGATAAGGTTTGGGTCTTAATTGAGCCCTGCAGGTTGCACCACAGTACTAATAATGACACTAATTATTTGGTGTGCGTGATCATTGCTTTTTAATAGGCACCGGTGTTTTTCACAAAGTGGGAGCTACGATGACAGGATCAGCCTGGGCCAGTGTTTCTTGCAGCTGCAGAGAAATTGAACCTGAGGTATGAAGTTCTTGATGCTGATGTCTGACCTCCAGAAAGCAAAATCATTTTTCATCACTTAGGAAGTGCAAAAAGGAGACAAAGATGAGTCTGGAGTGTAAAAAACAAAAAGAGAGCTTTGGCTGCTCCTTTATGTGCTGAGAGAAGAGAATTAGAGACAGAGGAGCTTCCCCTTAGCAACGCTTCTTATCAATGTGATGGACACTGAAGAGAAAAGCCACCACTGCCCTTTGGTCCTTATTGCTTTCTGATATTGCCTGTTCTGCTCAGAATCCAACCTCAACTGTAGTCGCTTCCTTTCTCATTCCATCTGTGACACTGATTTAGTCTCTGGCCTCAGGCAAATCACTTAACCTTCTCCTGCCTTATAAAACAGATGATAATATGTACTTCATCAATTCTGTGCCAATTAATGCATCAAAGCATAATATACCTTCTGCCACATGGTGTTACAAACTTCATAAATATATATGTATATATATATCATATTTTTCTAAATCGCATTTCCTTCTCTCTCTGAAAACACCAGTAAAATCTATGGGGATTTATGATCCAACTGTAACACCAAATTTGCAGCTGTCCCTTGCAGGAAGGTTGATCCTATCTCTAGCAGACAGCCATGTCTCCCAGCCACTACCTCTGTCACTCCCACCACTGCACCTCCAGCTGCCAAAGGACAAGAATTCTTCAAAGGGAATCTAAAGGATCTGGGGTTCATTTATATAAAGGATTTGCTTATAACTGATATCCTATGGGATACAGAAGTCATTTCTAGCTTTTCCTTGTGGTTCATTCCTATGCACTTTTAAGCGCTGAGAGATGAGAGCGTTGCTTGACATTCTCCTACACCAAAGCTGCTCTTTTTAATGCCATGGAATAAGGTAAAGCAAGGGGTCACTTCCTCAGATAGGGCACATTTACCTAGCTCTTTTGAAGTCGCAGCAAAGTCGTAGAAGATCATCCTGTCTGAAGCCAGCACAACTCCACCAAACAGCCCCAGGTGCAGAGCAGGCACTTTGTGGGGCACTGAGAAGGCAAAGATTCACCCATGGCTTCATCAGCTGGATCTAAACTGGGAAAGCAGGACATTGCCACTGGATGTACCCAAGATATAAACCTTTTGTTTAAAGCAGGCAAAAAATTGGGGAAATTTCAACACTGGGGGCTATTAAGCCTCTGTAAATGTAGTCTTCTGAAGATGCTACATCAGTGATTCTTGGAGGCACAGACACTTTTTTTTCCCTGTGGGTAGTTTATTCTTCTCTTTAACCATTTACTATTGACTGCTGTTGGAAACAGGATGCTAGACCAATGGGGCCTTCTGGGTTGATTTAATATGGCCACTGTCACACCCTCTGTGTTTAAAACTACATTAGCTAACGTGATTTTTGTATGATGTAACCAAAACTCTAGTGTAAGTCCTAACAAACATTGTAGAATGTATTAGCTGGGAATGTAATGTCTTTTAATCTCTCTAAGTCATTTAGCACAGAAAAAATTCACCTTGCCATTATTTAGACCTCTAAGAAATAGATATTCACATTACTAAGACAGCCTCCTCCATCTCCATCAACAGCTCTGAAGAGAAAATGGGTATTTTTAGGAGGTAGATGTCTATGTCACTATAATGCTTTAAAAGGAGTGAGCAGCTCAGACACGGTCGTCCCAGGGAAACAAAAGGATGTCTGTAGATTAAGATGTTGCACCTATTTAGACTTTCCTCCTTCAGACAGCCTTGGCGCTCAGGTAGAGCATACATGTGAATGCTTACCTGCACACAAATAATATTGTCTGTAGGCAAATCTGGATGCACTTCAGGGCTTGCACCAGTCCTTCACCCATCAGTGGAAAGCTGGGATGATTTCTCCCCTCGAATCTCACTAAAAGTAGTGTTTATCTGCTCCAAGGATCACCTGAGCTTTAAGGTGAAGATGCCACCATGGGTTGCCAAATGTGTCAGACTTTTCTAACCCAGATCTAGCTGGGTAGAGAGGGAAGCAAGAAGAAAAGCCAGCTGACCTGCTGCCCAAGCAGGGAGCCAAGACAAAGAGTATGAGAAATGTATTTAAATTACATGCTGACTGATGTAGCAGAGAGCGGCTCTGCCGAAAGCTGGACCCGACCCACCACAAACAGACCCACACAAAAAAAAAAACCACACCCTTCTCCAGCCACCCTAGAGATGGGGAGGGGAAGCTGGATGATGGGAGCGCAGCAAATGCGGTGGGCGAGGGAAAAGCAGAAAGTCTGCCAAGGAAGGACGAAGAGGACGGGGGAACCACAGAAACTTTGAGGCAAGAGGGGGGTGAGCAGGATAACAGTGAGAAGCAAACACTGGCCTCGGTGATTTTAGGAGACAGAGGAACTCAGAAGTAATTTTCATAAACTTTTAAATATAGCTTTAAATATTAGTAAAGCTTAAGCCCGTGCACACAAAGGCAAGTTCCCTTTGAAAGAGTTCCAGAAAACCATGAAATGCTGTTGATAAGACTGTGCCAATTTGTAAAGCCTGCCACAATCTCTGGCTCACGTTTTCTCTCTCTCTCTCCCCAATTCTCTCTCTTCCTCTCCCCCCCTCCATTTTTCTCATTCTTTCTCTCCTTACAAAAGCTGACTGTGCTTTGTGAGTCAGAGGAGCTGCAATGACAACAACAACAAAAATCTTCATTTCTGAAGCTGGAGCATCTTCTCAAATGTGTGCACTGTCCTCTTTTTTGATTGATTCGGTAAAAATAATGTCAAAGTGGTGTTTGCAGAGGCAGATACAAGATTCTGATGGAAAGTGCCCAGTGGGGATAATGTAAGTAAACTCAACCCAGAGTTTCTCAGCTTTTATTAGCAAATTGTGCTCAGCCTTAATTATAGGTTTGCCAGGGCCTGACACTTGTCAGTGTATTTACATGGAAAGATTGAAACGCTGATAAGGGTCTTTTTGAACTGAAGGAAAAATAAGTTCAGCATGGAGGGGGATGGGAGAAGTCCCTCAGAAGAGCTTTTTGACAGGTTCCCTGTGTCATTAGTTTAATTTCGCAAGATTTGGTGGGGGGTTGTGTGTGGTGTTATTTAGAAGGGAAGGTTTCAGCGTGCTTGGTGCCGTACATTAAAAAAATATTTACTCAAGGAGAATACAACTGAATAGGCAGTCAAAAAAGTGGAGGAACACAGGCTAGGGGGACTCAAGGTCACACAACAGGACAATGTCACATGAGCTGCCTCAATCCCAGCTTAGAGTGTTTCTGCCAGACCAGTCCTCAGCTTACATCCCTCCTCCACAACCTCCTGGGAAATTTTGCTTCTGCTTTTACACCTCCTCTGCTGCCTTTCTGTCCCAACATCAGGTTGGTTCCTGTTTGCTCAGATCACCCGGGTGATAAAGCATGAAGAATGAAAAACAGATTAAAAATGTATTAAAATCCAATATAAGAAAGGCATTAACAAGAGGTGATTAAACTGAAGCTTGATCTTTCTGTGATAGGAGTTCCCACAATCTCTCTCCCCTGGGTGGGGTGGTGGGGTGTGCCGCAGACTGGGAATTCTTTTGTAAAACTTTGATTTTGTCAGCTCCTGGAAGCCAATCCTGCCCATGGCCCAAGGTCCATTTGAGCAAGTTGGTGGGCTTCAAGCATTGCTAGAAAAACCTCTCAAGATGATCAAAGGGTTTCACTTCTGCACATTTAAAGGCTAGATTTGTGCTTTTTTGCTGTTGGTCCTGACTCTTTGGTGAAAAAAAAAACCAACCCAACACAGAAGAATAAAAGTAATTGTTCAAACAAGAAAGCTGGACACAAAAGGAACATTTTTAATTGTGTGAACCAAAAACCCAACAAAACTTGATTTTTTTTGCTTTGTGGAAATTTTTTGTGAACTTGATTTCATCCCTTTCTGAGAGGTGACTGTAGCATTAGTTCAACAATTGCAGCATTTCGATGAGATGAACAGCCTCTCCACAGCCAGCTCAAGCATTAATCCTGGAATTAATTTTGGCTGCATGCAGCTACAGCCTGTACAAGTCAATTCATCTGCAAGAGCACCTCAGCACCCAGACCACACATGGTACACTGGACCAGGCTAAGGGGGATTACAGCACATCCATCCCTCCTCACAAGAGCAAATCCTCTCCTATTATATCACAGTGACAACAGCTAAGTACACTGTTCATCCAGATTGTCAAAAAATTTCCTATTTTATCCCACCTTTGCTTTTCCAAAGAGATTCCAAACGAGCACAGAGAAGGTGACTCTGCAGGGTACACCAGTTCCTGCTGGTGTTATTATGGAGAAAACACTGGGAGGTACTCAGAGGTGCTAAGCTGGTCTATCTCTGGGGACAAAGGGACAAGACGCAAGTGAGACCTTGAGAGAGGATGATTAAGGAGGGGTTGGATGGTGGAAACAGCGCTTTTTCTTGGTGGCGGGCAGCTAGGTTAGCCTTTACCACACACAGCCTGTGGGCTCCACATTCAGAAGAGATATTAGGATGCTGCATGACCACCCCAGAGCACAGCCCACCCCCCGGAGCCCTCTGAGAAAGTCACAGCTCCCAGCACCAGGTGATGCCCCAACTCCTTCCCCACCACAGTGCCCAAACACAACCTGCAGCCCCACCGTCCAACCTCGACCCATGCCCAGGCAAGCTGGCCCAGCCCCATTTGTCACATAATGACTATCATTACGGGACAAAGACATCTAGAGGCAGCCACCTCCCCACCCTGCGTCACATGAAACTTCACACAATGGGTCAGGAGAAAGCACAGGAGCCTACCCTTTGCCTAAGGCTCCCAACTGTAATGTATAAGATAATTACAAGGCTCCTTTCACACAATGTGGAAATCTGGTGTGCATCTGTACCCTTCCTCTCCTCTGGGGTAAATGCAGCAGCCTTTTAACAGCCAGCAGCAACACTCCCAGAAGATCACAGGCCCTCCAGAGAGGTTTTGTACCTGGTGCAAAGCGATGGTAAGGCCCACGCACAGCACAGTGCAATAGCGTAAGGGACAACGTGTACTCCAAACTGCAAAAGAAGCCAAAGATCCTTTTTGAGTTCCTGAAATTATGTGCTAGGTGCTTTGGGCCTGTTTTTTCTGTCTCCTAAACAGCTACTCGGACTTGTCCCAAAGGCAGGCTCAGTCCCATCTTCATAATAAGCCACCACTCCCTTCCACAACCTCCTCCTCATATAAAGACCTTTTATATCTCCTGTAACAGCCAACACTGGCAAGGAGCCAGCTCCTCACCTGGTCTAAATGCATGCAGCTCTAACGATGGGTGGTGATGTGCTGATTTACACCAGCAAAAATGCCACACAGGCTTTGACCCTCTTAGTGTCTCTATCACCTCTAGATTCCTGTAAGTCTAGACACATTAGACATATGAGGACATCTTCAGTGCATGCTAGGTGTGATGCCTCCATCAAAGCAGCTGAGCTTAGCCTCCTCACAGCTAACTTCAGGCACGTAAATGACCAAGGCTTTCTCCATCCAGCTGCTCCTCTAGCCCTATCTGTCTCCTCTGTTGCCTAACCAAGAAGGAGAGGACTTAACTGTGCTCATGGTGTTATGCAATGGGCCTTTGTCTTGCAGATGGGTCAAAGTTACTTGATTTCTGTGGCTTGGATTTCTCCTCTCTGCTGATACATTGCCTTTCATCCTCACCTCCTTCCCACAACACACACACAGCATCCACAGGAAGTTAGAAAAGAGAAGCTATTACTGCATAGAGAAGATGACCTGATCACTTACTCCAGTATGTGGGGTTTAAACATTTGTGAGGGACTTTAGGACAATTTAGTAAGAACCACTGTAAACAGGCATCGAATGTTTAGAGCTCCTCCACCATCTCAGCAACAGCCACATTTCTAAAATGGGACATTTTGTTATGCTTGCTATAGGAAGTACTTCATTCCCATTGTGCAGTCAAAGGGATGATAGTCTTCACTTAAGCAAGAGCTGTTCTAGGAAAAGGTCTCTCCCTTCCCCCTTCAAAGTAGCCTTTTCTATTAGTACTGGAGATTATATCAGTTACACCCTATGCTATTTTGGTGTCTGTGTTTGGTTTGGACTTCACTCAAATGTTTACCTAAGATCAGGGAGGCAAAAGGAAGACAAGGTTCAATGAACTGCAACTACTGAGAATTGCTCGTTGTTCTGTTTTCTTTCTTTTGCTGTTCCCTTCCTTCCCTCCCTCCTTCCTTGCTTCCTTACTTGCTTCTTTCCTTCCTTCCTTTACAGAGCCTATGGAAAACCTCCTTAATAAAGCTGTAAATCTTTGGATAATTGGTCCTCTGACTGACATCTAAGGATGCCCAGATGCCCATTTCCTATTGTAAGTTTCTATTCCTGCTTTTCTGTACCCAACAAAGACACAGGGAACATTGGTTGATTCAAAGTTTGATGAGCTCACACAGGGACTTCCCAGTGTCACAGTCACAGGTAACAAAGTAAAGATGCAGGGAGTGCAATCACCACAGCCAAGAAGACATCATGCAACAGGCACAGAAAGTCCATTTGTAGACAAATATAAACATCTGAGTCTGAAGCCAAACCCCTTGCACTACAAACATCTCGAGTCTGAGCCTATGTTAAACCCAGAATTGCTTCATGCCATAGGTCTAACCAGCAGCACACGTGGATGGGGACAATTTTTTCTGGGTTTCCCATGGAAAAGTCACATGGCTGAGGACACACAAATCAAATGATCTTGAGGTCTTTTCCAGGAGGGACCCAAGACCACATGCAGAAGGGATCTGGAAACATCCTGAACAGCGTGGCATGCTGCACGGCATAAAAGCATCTTGAGGTTACAAAGGTAGGTAGGGGAGGGCTGGCGACTTCGGTTTGCTCTCTGACTTATTTCCTGAGATACAAAATAGATGTAGTAAAAAAGAGCAGTAACAAAGGCCTGGTAGATATCCAAAAAACTCAGTAATGACCCTGCTATTTAATCACAGGCAAGAGAGAAATGGATGATGACTTTCTCTTAATCACTAGCTTTCCCATTTCTCTTTCTTTCTCACGACATCTACAAAGCAGAGAAAATATTTGAGTTGCCTCATTCCAAGCATTTCTTTTCTGCAGTATCAAAAAGTAAGATATCCCTGAACCACTGGTGCTTCCAGTAGCAGAACATGTTTCCATGAAATACAGGTTGTGAGCCCGAAATTCCTTTTGCAACGCAAAACATGCCAGTCTCACATTAAGGTATGCGGCAAACTGAAGTGTGAAGGAGTATGCCAGGATTAGCACAGAGTTTAAGGTGCAGAGGTCACCAGCTCTTAACAATAACTTTCTCACAACAGTCGGCAAGGAAAAGTGCTTTGTGAAATAGAAGTAGGAACAAGTCATAAAAACTTTGAATTATTTGTATTTCTCTAGTCTCTAGCATGAGAGGGGAAATCTCGTATGGGAGTGCTCCTGTAAAGAATATTCTGTTGTATTATTGGTCATGTTTACAGTATTAGTACAACTTTATAGGTGTTTATTTGCTCAAAAAGTGTCTGCCTGGAGGCATGTGGTGTGTAATTAAGTCTCACTCTAGATTTGTACAAAGGCCACCCACGCCCTTCTTAGACCCAGGCAGGTATTTGGTGACCCAGCTCACGCAGTTCCAAGACGGCTGGATGTGATTTCAGATTCCTCGGCCCTCTTTGTGGTCACTGGCTACAAAATTTGGTCTCCAGAGATCATGTTGGCTGCATATGCCGTCTAAAATCCTAGTGATAATTTGCACTATTTGAACCAATTCAGATAATACAGCAATGCACAATTATTCGGTCATTAATCATTTTTCTATTATCACATTTGATTTCTGAGAATGCATCTGTTACTGAAAAGAATTTGTGCCAGTAGTTTGTGTTACCAGATTTTATTGATAATTATCACCTGCTCAGCTGGATTATTTGCCAATGGTGTTTGATTTGCATCTGGGTCAAGGGGTATTTTCTGTGTCATCTAAGAACATGATGATGTGAAAATTTAAAAAAAAAAAAAAAGTAAAGAGGAAGCCATGATTGTCAAACGTTTCAGGTGCTTTTGCCTGTCTCAATGGATGAGCAGTCAGAAGTATAATACCTGGAGGTTTGGGGGGGGTTGTTTTTTTTCTGTGCTAACAAAACCCATTGAGATATCCCATATAATCAAGCCCAGGACCAGTTTCTCCCACCTAAGGCACTAACAGGATCACTTAATTTAGGCGGGTAGTTGCTCTTGAGGTAAGACAGTGATAACAGCAGAACAATTCAGATATGAGATAGTGTGAATCACCCTCAGCAGGTGACTAGTGAGCTCTGTTAAAGGAAACATAAAGTGGCCAAGTGTCATGCTGCCAATTTAAATACATCTAGTAAGAATTTGAAGTTTGAAGAAGGTAGTCTGGGTCTAGAAGGACAATTCAAGCAGGCAGTTTTTACAAGGGCTACTCTGCTGCGTGCAGCCAGCTCCAGGAAAGGACTCTGCAGCCTGGCATTGGGTTTATGTGATATATACCCTGTCCTTTGGAAAGAATCAGACTAGAGTCCCTCCAGAAGACCCCTCACCCTGCACGTGATGCATGAGAGGGCTGGCGTAGAGGAGATGGGGTAACCGATATATAAAGTTATGATTTCTTAGATAATTGGGAATAGTAACTGTCTGGCAGTTAACCCAGCAATTGCACAACCAGTTTGGTTCACCAGAGAGATTTATTGATGGCTTGTTACTAACCTGGGAAATGAGCTTGGGCCAGAGGGAAACAGCACATGCAAGTTCCCATCCTAAATTGTAAAGATTATTAACTCCATCATGAAGGACAAATTTCAACACATGCTCGAGCACTCCTCTGAGCTGCCTTCTTAATTCTGAAATCTTTGTTCTGACAACCTCTCTTTTCAAATCAGCAAATATTTTGCCAGGATACTGAATTCAGCTTTCGACCATCTATTCTACGCGTTCAAAACTCCAAAGAAAGGGAATTCCCTTATCCCTTCAATGGACAACAGAAGTGAATGTCAAACTTTAATCTTCCTGCCATCCTTCAGACTGAAGATGTGGTAAAATTTGGAGACAGAAATGTGTCTGTATTCCAGTGGCTTATTGCTTCTGCCAGATGACTATTCTGCATTTGGCTACAGAGCTTACACAAACACATTGGGAAGCAGAAGATGTGAAGAGAACCAAGAAAGCTGAGAAATGGAAAGATCAATCGTTAATCCCCCAAAAGTACTGTTTGTGGGCAGCATGGCTAAGTTTAGAAATCAAAACCTATTTCTCATAAAATAATCGTCACTAGAACAAAAAAGCCTGCAGCATAAATT
Source organism: Apaloderma vittatum (assembly GCF_000703405.1). Classification (NCBI taxonomy): domain Eukaryota; kingdom Metazoa; phylum Chordata; class Aves; order Trogoniformes; family Trogonidae; genus Apaloderma; species Apaloderma vittatum. The sequence goes on from NW_009709534.1 coordinate 18,148, forward strand.
ATTTACTTTGGACCCTAAAATGCAGAAATGCTATTTTTTAACTCTAATGTATCACTTTTGTTTTCAAACTGTGTCAAAGTCCTTCATATCAACACAGTATTAGACAGAGGTTATTCCTCTCACTGTGGAGCTAGCTGCAGATACAGTATCTACATCGACATCATGGTTTCTACCTAGCAAATTAATTCAGAGCATGTCGGCAGTGCGTAATTTTTTCCTCCTTTCTTCTCTCATATTTTCTTTGTGTTTATTTCTGATTCAGTTATCACTAAAATACACATTTTAATTGTATTGTACAAGATTCAAACTTCCCTAGCTTTGAACATTCACATAAACATTTTCACTCAACTTACCTTCACACCGCCTGGAATCCTTGCCGAAATGTTTGACTGCCTGTCTGCATTTTACAGCACAGGATTTTTCCAAATACACATAGGGCTTTCTGATGCACACAGACCGCACCGATGTGCTACACACACACATTTTTAATAGATCAATATATGGATAACTATAGACATTATGTATAATATATATAATGTAGAGATATAGAGATAGATTGTATAGACATACATACATATTGAATAGCAACGTAGATCTAAAGAGAAATGAAGCAATCCAACTGCAACAGTAGGGGCTTTTTGCCTCCAACTGGTATCTGTGCATATCTGGCTAGGCAAGCATCACAAAGAATGATAAAAATCTGCTATGGATATACCCATTCACAGAATCACAGAATATTAGGGGTTGGAAGGGACCTCAAAAGATCATCTAGTCCAGCCCCCCCTGCCAGAGCATTCTTTTGTTGTTATTCTTTAAATATGCCTTAAACAGAAACTTTACAAAGAGACAGGATCAAAGCCTGTATGAGTCCGTTTTATTTCACGGAGTTAAACTCTGAGGGAGGGGGAAAAGACGTTTGTATGTATTTAATATTAAAGTAATTGGGCCCCAGTCAGCAAGCTGGCCTGTGGGCTTAAGAGACTCTTTCTGACAAGGTGGCAGTCAGGTAGGTTGGTAGCAGATAGATAGACAGGCACTTAGCACTTCCTCCAGCTACTCTATCATCTGGTTTGTTATTTATTGATTTTTCACTCAAGTAGCATTACACTAACGTCTAGTGCAACACGAAAGCGCCAAGTATCAATTCGTCTTTCTATCTACCTATTCTTCAATCTATTTATTATTTTATGTGTGTGCATATAAATATGTTGCACTAAGACACAATATCATCCACATGTAAAATCAATAGCTATATGACACGCAGATGATAGATTAGCTGAGGGCAGGAGGATTTAAACTTTAAAAGCTAAGAACAGAAGAGCTGGCTTAACCTGCCTTTAGCTGTCCCTGCTCCACCTTCCTCTTCTGACTCCTGAGCTACCTCTCACCTCCTGGTGCCAGACTTCCCACAGCGTCCCTAGGCTGGTGCTTTAAAAGCACTTTTCAAATAAATCTGGTGTCAGTCATCGCTGTTTCTTCCCCGCAGCGTTACATGGCAGCACTTCCCTCAGAGGGAAGGAGAGGATGCGTGTGTGGGACCAGGAGGGGAGGAGGAACAAACGTATCCTAATTCAGAGCACTCAGACTAAAGCAAAGAAATCAAGGGCTGCATTTCTGCCAGCTGATTGATAGAAGAGATGGAATCCATATGGTGGTCTCAGCACACTTCCTAGTGGCCAGGTACCTGTACGGTAAAAAATGCAGATGTTATCACACGTAGTCTGTCCCAAACCCACCAGGACCTGAATGTGTGACATCCCTGCGTGGAGTAAGCCCTGAAGGAGAACTGTCTACAACACAGACATCATCCAGTCTAGGAAAGCGTTGCGCTGCCCCACTGTTCTTGGTTGAGCAGCAAGGGCCAAAGCCTAGACATGGAGAAATCATTGTTTGTCGCTGTCTTTAAGAGGAGATGGGTTTGTCTATGGAGGACACTGATATGCCATTTCCTACCACAACACAAATTTGTAAATTTAACCCTTGCGTGGTCCTCTGTGGTAATCATCCCCCGCTTGTATATAAACACTTAAAGTTTTTCTAAAGAGTCTCAGAAGAAATAAAATTTATTCAAAGCCAAAACAAGCCACCAAGGTAAGGTAAAAGGAACTGGATACATTTCATACTGGTGCAGCTTGAATCTTCTCCTACTTTTCCAGACAACAGCCTGGTACCCCCTAATATCTGAAAAGGTTTGGGGGCAGGGATGGACTGCAACAGTGCTCTGCGGACACGGGCAGGAGCTGCAGAGCTCACATCTTACACTCTGTTATGTGGGAACAGTTGAGGAGTGACCATCACTGCAGAGAAGAGGCACCTCCCCTGTTCAAAGCATGACTTGCTCAAGGCTGACCCAGAGCTCTTACCTTGTATGAATGCACCCCATGGCAGAGGCTCTGCAGCATGCTCTCATCACCACATCACATCCACCTTTGGTTCCACCCTAAACCTCTGTGCAAAAATCTACCTAACCCAAGGAACAGGTACTCAGCTGCCACAAGTCCTTCAGCTTTGAGGGAGCTGTAGTGGTCATTATGACCTGACAACCTATTTGCAAGGTATTGTCATCATCTTCAAGGACTAGGAAACACATTATTATTCCACAGTATTAAAGATGCTCCTCAGAATCCACTCCTGTGAAGAAGTCCCTACATACTCTTCCCTGAAGGAGGCAAGGTTTCCCATTTTGCAAAGCAGCCTTGGAGGGAAGCCTGCGATCAACCTCACTGAGCTAGGAGTGAAGCCCTCTTATTACTTCTTTTATTGATTTTTGTCTGCAGAGGCAACACACAGCTTCTCCCCAGGAAAACCAAGGAGAAAACCTTCCTCAGGGCAGGAGAGACTGGAAGGAGACCCCAGGGGTTAGCCTGGCAGCTGCAGGGGCTGGCTGTCTTTCTCAGGGCTTGTGACATTCATATGCCCTCGCCCTTCTTTTCCCAGCTTGCTCTTGCACAAGGCAAAGCAGTTTGTAAGCCTGTGGCCATTCTGCCAGTTGTGGCAACCTGCTGTCCTAAGCAACTCCTGACATTTTCATGTTAGAGCTGGCCTTAACTTCCTATTGCATACAGGTAGGACACACGACACTGTGAATGGCTGATGCTCTCACTGCCGCACGCTTAGCGTATTGTTTCTGCAACCACAGATAAATAAGATATCCTAATAGTAAGATTAACAGTTGTGATACAGCTCTCTCACTGCCCTTTCTGGCGATGCGTTGCCAGCTGACTTCATCTTGCCGCTCCCATCACCGAAAGGTAACGTTAGCTCAAACAGTGAGTCAGATTCACAAGAAGTTTCACAGCCTGTCATATACCTTTTTCTTTTTTTCATTGCTTTGGAGGCAAACAGTGTTTAATAGCACTACCTTTCTGCCACCCACACGAGTGAAAAAGGCTAACTCATTCTTCCTCTCTCCTGCTCATTCTACCAGCATCACACACGCTTTCCTCAGTTCCACAGTGCCTGACATCCTCTACTCCCGCTGCAAGCCTTCCTGCTTGAAAAGTGGAGACAAGGAGAAAAGGTGGTTCGTTGAGCCAAATGTTGTCTACAAGCTCAGTTTCTAACTCATGAGGAAAATTTCAGTAGAGGTTAAACTCCTCTGGCATCTGCTCTCCTTTAATCTCAGCGTTGAGAAGCTCCAAAGTGATATTTGCAGCAATTCAAAGTCACATGCAACAACTGCAAGATTAATGCTGAGCCTTTATTCGTGGACTAGCTCTGCTAGTTCTGATGACACCATATGAAAACACACTGCAAAAACATAGCACAAGACCTTGCCACAGTTCCTCTTCCACCGAAAAAAATCAGATAACCAAACACTAACTTATATTAATCTACTGCAATGCACAGGGTGGGGAGAAAGCTGTGCTGTCTGGAGAGAAATGCCTGGATCATGAGAGACTCCAGCCTCCAAAGTGCCTCTTAGACCTTCTTCTTGATATGTTCCCTTCCCCTGTGGTAGTAGGTCTAGCAACCAGCTGATCTTTGCCAAAATCCCAGACTCTTCCAAACTGTCCTAGTGCCACTGCCCCCACATACAAATTCATCCAGAGCACCTTTAAATTTTCCCTAGTCATGGCCCAAACTATCACCACGTACAGAACGGAAGAGCAAGGAGGGTGCTTCAGCTCACACTAACTGGAAAAAGAAGAAAAGAAAAAAAAAAAGCCCAGCCACAATTCAACCAGCTAAGAAGGGGCAATACGTTATTTTCTTTCTCCAGGACAGCCCCTCCTGCCCCCACGGATCTCCTTACTGCTCACTGGGCCAAGGCTGTTCCCAGCAGCAGAGACATTATCCAACAGCCCCCGCAGCCAGCTGTGCATTTCCCTCATAATAAACCAGGTAATGAGTGAAGGTCTGGCTTTGCGCAGTGAAGGATGCTGACCTCCGAAAATTCTTTGCAAACCAACCTGTACAATGGCAGTGGTGTATTGCTGGAAGTGCAGTTTTGTGTTCAAGAGGAAGTCACGTCTAGTAAAAGCTCAGACACCTGATTTGCTTGCAAACAATGCAGCTCCTTCTGCAAGAAATGTCCCCACGTCCAGGCTGGGAGAGGAGAAAGACGGTGGGAGAGCTGTGACACGGTAAATGAGCTGAGGAAACCAGCAAGGAAACGAAGAACCGGAGCATGAGAGTCTGAATAAAGAATAAGGGTCTAAGCAAAATGCATTAAGATTTGTCAAAACTAGGCAGCCCTGCTGGACTTCTCTGAGGCTGAGATTCAATCTGGGAAATCATTATTTGAACTGATTTTAATTTTGTTTTTCTTTTTCATTTTCACGTGAGGTTTTTCTTTCAGACTGGACTCAGATATTTGTTTATGATGGTTATTAAATTTAGCATTTGATTATTTAGTATAAATATTCTGAAAATTTTCTTTGTGTTCAAGCTGCATGCTTGTGGGTTGAACAGCCATGCACTTTTTCTTTTCACTTCCTTTTATCTCATTGACAAAAAGCACTGAGAGTTTTTGTTTTGAATCAACTGAAGGCAATTCTTAAAATAATTTGGCTTATCCACCCCTCCTACCCAAAATTCTCTACTCATACATTTTTGATATGAATTTCTGGAGGCCTCAAAAGCCATAACCTTTGCTCTGAGTATCTGTACCATCTACTTCTAGGAAAGCTGCCTGTAAACTACTGCTAGGCAAGATCACAATCAGATGTTTAATTCATTGGTGTTTCTTCTTTACATTTCTTACAGTACCACCAATGCTGCTTCCTTCTGGGTCTGAAGAAGCAGCACAGCTATGAGAAACTGTGATTTCAGCAAAGGAAGTGAAAGCTGTTTCCAGCCTGTGAACCCAGAGCTGAGCAGGGTAATAAAAAGAGGACACAAGAGACTATAAAGAAACAGTCAGTGCCACTCTGATTACACCACTCATGCAATTATTTCTGTGTCCTCTTTGGGTTGTTAATAAGAATAGTTTGTGATGTTAAGAGGAATAAAAGTTTTGATGATGGATGCAAATATTTGCAAATTGACCAGAAATCCTTCTTCTTTGTTCATTAGGTAGAAACGTGCTTGTGACATCAGTTTTTATAATCTTTCTAAATTTATTCCCTGTCCACCTAACTGTATGTCCACCTTGTTTAAACAATAATGTGAAGTGGTTTTAAGAAGTTACTGTCCCTTAACTGATAGTTGCTGTTTTCCCACTGGACAAATATTAACTGAGATTTGGTGGCTTAGAAGAGTCCCATGTCTTTACCCTTTAAGTCACCTAAGAGTGTTCACTGGCCCATTACTGTCTGCACCTCAACTGAGACTTCTTAACTTTTGTTTTAACTGGTAAGTTTTGTAATGTCTAAATACAACCTGCTTAAAGACTAGTTTATTAAATAATTATTTATTGAAGGCATCTAGTTTTCTAGATCCTTCTAGGATCTTCTTAATCTTTGTGAGGAATATGACTCCTGGTCTCCAGGAGGAATAGGGCTGGGATGCGAAGTCAAATAACCTCCCAGTCACATGGATATCATGTGACAATACACTGTAAAGAATATATTTTCTTTGATCTATTTTAAACTTTCTGCCCTTTTTTTTTTTTTTTTTTGCTGAAAGTCCCCTTGTTTTACGTTTGTGACAGAGGATGGTAGTCCCATCTATTTTGGTACTCCAGAGCCATGCTCGCATCTGGTCCTTGACAGATGGATGAGGGTGCACAAGTGTCCAGGACTACGCAACCAGAGAGCTCATGACACAAAGGAGGAGAGACATAGATTCTCATGTCAGGCCACCTCTGGAGAAAGGGTGACCATCCCAAACCATGTCCAAAGACAGACAGACGCAGCTGCCTGGTGGAACAAGCCTTTAGGTTAAGGATGAAGGGAGATCACAATGGTGTATGAGAACCCTGTGAGCTCAGGCTTTGTCTGGGGGGAGATATGAAGCTGGGCCTTTGTGTGGTTATGAGCCTCACAGGACTTCTTTGTGAAATTGCATCTGAGAACACAAGTTCTCATCTGAGGACGCAAGAAAATGTGTGGGCACTGCAAAAGGACAAGCATAGGATTTATTCTGGTAAAAGACAAGCCAGCGATTATGAGCCAGTCCCAGTTTTACTTTGAAGTCTAGAAACATCCTGGAATAAATTATTCACTGAACCATTTGTAAGCAAGCCAGGGAATAATAAGATGAAACATGAGTTTATGAAGAGCAAATCATGTCAAATCAATGTAATTCCCCTTAATGCCAGGATAGCTGGTTGAATGGATGGAGGGAACATGAAAACCTGATGTAATAAAACTAGTCTAAGGTTTGTAGCACATTTCCATAAGTCATTCTTATCAGCAAACAAAGTTTCTGAGGCCTGGGTAAAATAACTGAAAAGCAGGTGCAGGACTACTTGTGAAAAATACTCAAAGACTCACTATCAGCAACCTGAAGATGTAGTAGGGAAGTATGGCAGAGATGACCCCAATGTCAAAAACCGCTTGATGATGGACTGGACAGTACCTATATGGAATCAACATATAGTGCTATCAAGAGTAAATTCCAGAAACTCCAGCAAAGCTCAGGATTCATGTTTTCTTGATAAACTGGGGAAATGTTCAGAAATCAAAAAAATTTAACCCAGGCAAGCCTAGAAATATATACCTGGGAACTCAAAGATGTAAATTCTTAACCCGTGGGAGCTCTCTAGCAGCAGGAGCATAGATGTATTGAAGAGACATGCTAGCAGAAAACATGACCTACAATGAAAGGTTTCAGAAATTAGATTTGTTTAGCCTAGAAAAGAGGACACTCAAGGATAATCAAATTTCCCTCCCATGCATAAAAGGTTGTTTTAGAGATGGTAGGAACCTTTCCAACCCAACACATTCTGTGATTCTGTGATTCTATGTTTGTTCTCCAGTGGAACTGAGGATAGGATGGAGGGAAAAAAATGGTTCAATCTGCAGAAGGAAAGATTTAGGTTATCTATTCAGAGAGCATGCTGAAGAGCAAGACTCATAATCGCAGGGTCTGGATCTTAAGGCAGGTTGTGGAATCTTGTCCCACAGCCTTTAAGACCATGGTAGATGGATATCAGTAGTGACTGCCTAGGTATGTCTAGATTCCCCTTTAGAGCAGAGTGGGAGTAATGTCATCTTGTCTGCCTGGACAAAAGCATGAAACATCTACCTGTGTGGAAGACAACACACCCTGTATTTATGCTATGTGATTTTTTTCCATGATGAAGGTAAGATTTTGCTTCAGATTTCTGTAATATTACAACAGCTTTCATATTCAGTTCCCTCATATTTATCTCATGAGTTATTCTTATATTTTGGATTTTCACTTGGAAGTAGTAAAAAAAAAGGTAGAAAAAGTGAAGCTCATTGAATTGGTTCACATATTAACTCTTTGGAACTATAGAAGGGACTTTTAATTGCTCTTATCTAATTTCCCATATAGACCTGGGATACATCCACTTCAGTACTGAGATCGAGTTGGTTAAGTGAAGTTTGGAGTTCAGAAAGGTATCTAACCCTCTGATGGAGAAACATGAGAAGAAAATAAAAATATCAGTTTAGCAATTTGTCATAAAGTTGATCTGACTGACTAAAACACAAGCAAAATTTGTGAAGCTTCGCTTTCCAGTTGTGGCTTTTTCTTACGTCTTTCTCTGCTGGATTACAGATGCTTTTAGAACTGGAAGATTGTCTTTTTCATTGCAGTCAAATCCACTTGGGGATCTGCCAAGAAGATGAAGTCCTCCAGTCTCTGACAGTCTGGGATAAGGGCTACTGCAACTGCAGAAGTAGTTACATTAATTTTTTGATTTTGGCCAAGTTTCGATCTAAGTTATAGTGGCTAGAGGCAAGTTTAATTCTCTCCGTGTGTTCAATGAAAAGAATCCATTGGAAGACTGTCACTCCCTTGGCATATGACTTCTTTTTCATTCTGTGGTACCATGAGGTTTCTCGTTCCATTTCACTTTACAGTCTCCCCATTGAGACTGTACTGGCACAGGCAAACACAATATGAATAAAGTCTTTATGCTTTCTCATCTGAGATGTAACTCAAATGTTTGATATGGTGCTGAGAAATTCTGCATTTTCACTCTAGATCACTCAGCAGAATGTTCCCATAAAGTCCTAGAATGTTATTTAAGGTAAGTCTGTACAAAAAAGACAGTCAAATATCCCAAACAGGGAGGAAATTGAGAGGAGAGGAGAGGAGAGGAGAGGAGAGGAGAGGAGAGGAGTGGAGTTGCCTCTCTCCTGAGAAGGGAGCTAATGAAGAGGTGGATACAGCTCACTTTTCATGTCCTGGGCAGGGTACATGGGCTTGGCTGGCGGGGGGGGTGCCCAGGCCAAGGAGAGGAGAGGAGAGGAGAGGAGAGGAGAGGAGAGGAGAGGAGAGAGAAGAGTGTCTGGATATCTGGAGATCCAGGTAAAAAGCATACTTTTGTCCATTTCAGATCAGAAACGTATTGGAAAAACATTGATCAGAAAAATTAAAGAGTTACATACAGATCTGCCATGCAGCCATTGGGAAGAGTTTCAAGAGCAGGAATACAAGTTAATATCGAAAAAAGATAGAAGACAAATGGCAGCCACACAAAAGAAGGATTTTGAGAACATCAAACAAAATTGAAAAGCAAGTTCATATCCTCACTTTAGGCTGCTGTTTCTTTTCAGCAGCCTGAGAACTAGAGAAGGGAACTAGAAATGATACCAGCTGTCTAAAAATTAATTAGAAACTCACGGTAGAGCAGAATGACCTTCCAAACTATGTAAGTTTGCAATTTGAGCTCTATCCATTAACAGGACCAAAGGGGGCCTGCATTCAGAGCCAGATCCTGATCTGTGACAGGTTCGTTTGCAAAGGTTATTCGTGGACCTGTTTTCAGATCTGCTCTGCGTGGAGCTTTCATAATTCACAAGCCCTACGCACTTCTGGAAACACAGTTCGTAATCATAGAATGATTGGAAGGGACCTTTAAAGGTCATCTATTCCAATCCCCTTGCAATGAGCAGGGACATCTTTAGATCAGGTTGGTCAGAGCCCCATCCAACCTGACCTTGAAGGTTTCCAGGGATAACTTGTGTCGAGCTAAAGCGAACCTAAGAAAGTTTGCTACCATCAGGCATGAACTTCAGTAAGCAGAAGGTCCTGACCTCCGTGAATGCATGTGTCTCTGGAAGAAACAGTGAGACAACAATCTGCTGAAATCAAATATTTGACTTGAGATCACCCAGCCAACCTATCACAGCCACACCTAGCATGCCCACATGAATTTTTTTGAAAGGGATAGTGGAAGATTGTTCCCACTTTCTCCATTAGGAAGGTCTGTTTTGGTTTATATGAATTTCTCCCCAGATTAACTGAGTTGCAGTACTCTATCAGGTAACCTAGAAGGAGTTCAGCATAACACAGAGGGATATCTGATAGTAGCCAGTCCTCGGAGTAGGTACTACCTGACAGCATTTTCCTGACAGCTGAAAAGCATATATTAACAGTTATAAGGACACAGCCCTTGGGGTCTCTCATCATAACTCCCTGCCACACAAATTTCACCATCCTTCTCAGAAGCACCTGATACTGGCAACAGAAATGTTGGGATACCAAATATTTAATGTTGTCTATATTCTGACGTATCGACCCAAGACAATTTATGTCTGTGCAAGCAGATTGGGACCACAGGAGACAGTGAGATTTTGCAGTCCATGTACTGATCTATTTTCTATCTTTGTTTGTAGCATGATCTTTACCAATTCACCACCTTGTTCTGTGCTGTAGTTTCCCAGTCTCTATAACAGGGACCTGACTATCAAGATCGTATCAGACTCACTGCTAATCAAAATGAGCATTACCAATACTGTTCCCTGGCACCTTCTTTTTCACCCCATAGAGAACACACCCAACCCAGGAGAACTTTCTAGACTATATTCTTAACCTTTGAGGATTTTCCTAGGCAAAACTGGTATCAAGAATGAGGAAAGGTTTTCCATGCAGAAAAATAACTTTGCCTTCCAGTTTGAATGCAAGTGAGGAAAGCGGCTGTGATTAGAACAACAAGTTCATTCAGGTGCGTCAAAGGTGGCTAAAAGGGATTGAAGGATGAAGTAGAAAGATCCTTTAAAAAATTCAGAATGGATGCAGAAAGTCAAAGACCTCTCTTAGGAATACATCTTGAGTGAAACGTTGTACAAAGTTCTCTTACATTACCTAAGCTGACCACTGTGCAAAACATTAATTTATGCAATGAACTACAGATTTTGCATTGCCTATTAAAAAGATTACCTTTTGTGTTCTCTGTGGAAATTACAGATGCACAATAGCGTATATAAGCATAACAAAAGAGATGGCTATTATACATAAAGTATGGTTGCCTGTAACATACAGATCATACCTGTGATACACACACCAGCATGTAATTTGAATTTACCTTAAGAATGTCTTATCATTCTGAGAGATACAGCATCAATGTCTCCAAACCTAGAGGATCCCATCAAGTTTTGATGGAGTCACTTCATTATATTTTGGTGACTTCAGGACACAAGACTGGGCTGGAGACAGTGGGGAGAACAGGTCCACACAAGATTCACATAAATGTGGTATATTATCTATGATAGAAGCATATTGCTCCCTTGAACTTAAAAGCTTTAAAATACATATGT
>NW_009709535.1:0-16712 GCF_000703405.1 Apaloderma vittatum
CTCAGAGGTCTTTTCCAGCCTCAATAGTTCCATGATTCTGTGATGGGAAGAGCAAGCATGAGTATATATTTTCATGGGTCAGCTTATTCCACTGGACTTGCCTGAAGTCACTGACAAAATCTAAGGAGGAGATGGGAGCTGGATCCAAGTGTCTGTATTGTCAGGCCAGCACTTTAACTTCCATCCTCCTCTTTGTAGCGCCTCTTTCTTACCACCTCCTTATGAACTTAACAGCCAGCTGTCTGATCCTGCCTGGCTCATGCATCCTGAATTTTTACAAACTTTTGTGAGCAGATTTCTGTGCACTGAAAAAAAAAAAAGAAAAAGGAAAAAAAGAAGAGAAGATGGAGAGTAAGCCGATGCTTTGTCCTGATTTTCTCCATGAGGCAAGATATACCACTAGGAGCTGGCATGACTGTGGGCTGCATATAAAAAGATCAACATCTCAGGACATGGTAGCTGATGACTGACAACACTGAAAATGAAAAACTTAGCCTGCTGTTTTAACCAGAGTCTTCACTGCAATCTGCTTCCCCGGAGCTCTATCAGTGCCATGAACCTCCTGCCAGCTGAGCAGCACTGATGCCAGCAGTGGAGAATAAGTGAGGCTTTTTGCTTGCTATTGTAGACTGATTCTTGTAATTGATGGCTGTGGCTTTGATCTTTAGAACTCTGTGGGGCTCAGCCCTCCTTGAAGTGAAAGCAGTATTTTTACATTGCTAGTGGTATGTTTAACATATTATGGGGCGTTACTTTCTGGCACTGAGTATTGAACTTAAAACAGCGTTGCGTAATTCCCCAAGATTGCATTACTATGAATTGTCTGGACATTCCATCAGATCAGGATAGTGCACAATCTGAAGAAGGTTTTAGCCCTGGAATCACAAAAGTGTAAGCTGGGCCATGTCCAGCCTGGATGTTCTGCATGAATTATTGTCACTTGTCAGCTGGTATGTCTTTATTCTTGTGAGCTACCATAGTAGAATTACAATTCTTCCCTCCCATTAGTCGTCATCACTACGCAAGCATTATTTGGAGGAAAAAGGTCATGGCAAGGACTCTGAGCTATTCTGGCTATAGCTCAGGATAAAGAGCAAAAGTACCCGGGCAATTCCCTGGAATAAATTAAGAGACTGTGTGTATAGCTCTACTTTCTACCTGTCTGCCTGTGGGCAGCTGGATCTCTTTGAGTGGGATCTGAAGCCCCTTCTCCTGGCTGATGAGAAAGCTGAAGCTTCCAGCAGTACCTGGCACCGTGCCATCCAGGAGTGGAAGGGGAATTCCTGAGCAGGCATTCCAGGGAGCTTGTCTCAGACGCTTTGGGCTCTTGGAATTGGTTTTGCAATCTGTGCTTTCGTCTTCTAGTGATTTTCCACTCAACAAACTAGGAACTATTGTACTGGGTGTATTCTACTACGGGAAACGAAAGGGAGAAAACTTTGTGAAAGGGGTGGTGTGAAAGCTGCTGAAACCTAAGTTGGATGCATACTTTTATTTTTTGTTTCTCATTTTCTTAAAGTGACTCTGCAGTCCTGGTAAGAAGCTGTGTTGGCAGCAGGTAGGAATGGGGTGTGACAGTAGTCCTTTCTTGTGTTATATTTTCCTCTAAGCACTGTACACATCAGACAACATTACCTATGAACAATCGTTGCTTTTCCAGAAAGCCTAATTTTTCCCTTCCAGGAGCATCCAGTGTTTCTGTTGGCTACTTTGCTTTGAAAAATCTATAATTCTCATAAGGATTGCCTCTGAGTTGCAGCCTTGAGTTTAGTAGCTTTCAGACGTCACAGCCTCTTCCCGCAGCCTGCTGCTATCAAGAAGGGAGCTAATGAGTAGTGTGAGTCCTTGGGGCTTGGTGCAGCTACAGAGAGACATGATAAGTTGTGACAGGACTTAACTTCCCGTCATGTGTGATGAGGAACTTCTGATTTTCTTGTCGTACAGAACCACATGGTTCAAGGTTTTGCAGAACTGGAGTCCAGATCTGAGACTGGCATTTGAAGGTCCCAAGAGAATCCACAGGAGGTCTTGCAGAGAGTGTCTCACACACAACATTAAGTTGTGCCACTGTGTGTAGTGCCATGATAGGAAAGATTTGTTTCTGCTTTTGGCCCTTGTAGTTTGTGAATAAACCTCAGGGAACTCAAAATTATCTAGATGTATGCGCTCTCCCTCCTGAGTTTCTCTGCAGAAGAACTCAAGATGGTCTATAGCCTCTCCTTTCCCCATTGCAGGCCAGGCCACATTAAAGTCTACCGATATTAAATGTTTCCCGCTGATATATATAGGGTTTGAATTAAATCACAAATAAAGGTGTAATTTGGTCTTTAACAAGTGGTTTACAGTGGGTTGTATTTGGCAGAGTTTGTCCCTTAGATTTGATGCCTCCTTCAGATTAGGACAGTGATTTCTAGACACACGATGCCTTCACGCAGGTAACTGAAGCAGTGCACTGGAGCTATTGCCACTGAAGGAACTGGGAGCAGAGCAAATGAAACTGTGTCTTCCAGTACTTCATTGGAAAAGAATTTCTAGGCAAGTTGCCTAGCCAGGCACACTGCACTATATTCTTAGAAAGCAATAGATCTATTTAGGACTGCTGTATCTCTTTGGAATTTACTGTATGAAGAAAAAAGCCTTTTGGCAGGAACTACTCTTTATTGCTGACTGAGATTTGCAGCTTCTGACTGACAAACTGATCTGAGCATTTTATTAGAAACCGCTTCCCACTAAGTTCTGTTTGCATTGCATCTGATTTTGGGAGGATCATGTCAGAATGAGAAATGAAGCAGATCTCTTGCTGAATTGTTAGCCGCCGTTCACTTGTGTCTGCACATGTGTGATGTATATGCACCCAGGTGGATGTGCAGGTTTTTTGTGTTATACACAATAAATGTATTCCAGCTTACTCCTAACCCCTTTCCAGTAGGAATGTAGATAAGCTGGCTGGTGACTTGTAATTATTTAAAAGGGCAGAAATGCTGTTGTTATTTGGAAATGTATAGCTGGCAGTGTCTCTGTTTTAAGCATCTGTTCTTGCTCCAGTCTTTTTGTAAAGCTTGTGAACTTTAGTGAGTAACCTCACAGAGCCCAGTTCCAGCTTTGTATACTCTTGAAATCCAGAGCTCCAAGAGCAGGATTTCGAGAGAGTGTACCGGTTTCAGCATCCATTTGGACTGGATGCAGACCTGCAGTCCAAGGCACTCTGTAGGCACAGAATGAGAGTATAACTAGTGTCATTGCTCAAGACTAAGGAGTAAGACAGGTCTGCAGGCGATTCCTAAGTGGGGAATACCCTGTTGTCACAGGAGAAAAGTGTGATCTCATGAAAACCTGCAGCTGGACTTCTGCAGTCCTTGCTGAAGTGAGACAATTCAGTTTTCTGTTCATGGGGCTATCGCTTACAGGCAAAATTTAGCCTTAGACTGAAAGTGAACTCTGGTTATATCTGTTCAAGGATGGACTGGACTGCTGGGAACAACTTGCTACATATGTGTGGTGATAATATTTTATTTTAAGGTACATTTTCCAGTCTTGATTGGAGGACTCCAAGGTAAGAAGATATTGACCTTCATGTGGACAGGTCTCAGACAATCCCTGGGGAACCGAGCAATGTCAAGTCCTTGAGAATTTGAAATCACATGAAAAATAATAAACAGTTATTTGGAAGAAGAAAAGTGGCAGGAGGTACAGCAGAACTCATGGAGTTCTCAGCCATTGCACTGAAAGCTCTTTAAAGCAGCACAGCTATCACTCACAATGTGCTTGTAAACCCTCCAGCTCTGTGAAGCCTCTACCTTCTTGTGGCCTTTATGTGCTGCATGAAGGACAGGCTAACCAGCATAGTGTGAAAAAGAAAAATCACAAATGGAAATAATTTTCTGAAATTTGGGTTAGCCATAGCCTGGCAAAAGAAACTTGCTTTAAATCCAGACTTGTAAAATGTACAAACCTTCTTGCTCTGTTGCTAAATGAGAGAGTGTGAGCAATAAATGTCCCACACAGAAAGTAACTTACACATGTAGTGGCTTAAGAGGAAAATGAAAATCATCCACATCTCTGTTTCTGTAACTTGTCACTGCTAGTTTGGAAATTCAATGGGATCACTGTCTATGAAAAACATATATACATCTTTCCCCTTCAAATATTGCCATAAAATATGCTTTTGAAGTTATGCAAGCGTATTGTCAAACTATAATTGTGAGATACAATTCATTATTAAGATTTTAAATGCTTTTTTATGTTCATGTTTGAGCCCATGAAAAACAATATGCTCCTTTTAAAAAATACATTTTAGGACTTCTATTTAAATTTTAATTACAAAGGGAGATATTGTTCCTGGCTGTTGAAAGGCATTTCACTGTCTTGTTTTTTTTTTTTCTTTTTCTTTTAATTTTTAAACATAATTTTTAAGGTACACCTTTCCAGAAGAATAGCTTGTCATTTACATGTGCAAATCCTAGGCTTAGCTGCAGCAAGAAGAAACAAGCAAAAAGGCTGTAAATGGATCTCATGTAACACCTAATTTTCAGTGAGCAGTGTTTAAGCGTATCAAATTTGCTCTGATCTATAAGCTATGCTGACACCAGCATGTCAGTTAATATACCCATGAATCCAGAAGGACCGCAAATGTGAACATGAAGAGTTCAGATTTTGTATGAGATCCTGGAGTAGGAAATCAGGGGCAAGGTCATACTTTGCGTGGTTGTAGAAAAAAAGCAGGTGGTGGCATTCACAAGTTGGGTTAGTCTGAGAATGGAGCTAAGCCACTTGTCTTTATGATAAGTGTGAAGTGGAGGAGTACAAACTTTTCACACCTCACTTCTTTGTAATGGAGAGAAGGGTTACCCTACACCTTGCTTTCCTTGGCCAGAATGGTTTGGGATCTCAGTGCTGCTGGGAAAAGTGACTCAACCAAGAAGTTCTTTGCCCAGATCTGCGTCTTTACACTGTCTGTGGCTGGACCTTCTGTTTGGAAAACAGAGTGAAGCCATTTTCTCAAGGGAAATTAAGGAAGTGGAGAGCTCATTATGGCTGACCCTGGTGTCCTCTTTCTCTGGAACAAATATCATAGCAAGATCTCGGAGTCTGAGCACCTCTTCAGCTGGAATGCTTCAGAGGGTCAATTTTCCTCTGTGTGACTATAAAAGCTAAGTGCTTTCCAGATCCTTTGTAAACCATATTCTGGGCTAGAGCCACCTAAAGCACGGGTTTTAGCAGTTTGATGGCAGGATTTAGAAAAGATTTCAGGTGGCTTTCCTTGTGATGGAGTAGCTCAGCAGTGGGCAACACTATCACCATGATACAAAATGTCTCCCAGAAGCCTAATATGGAAACCAGATTTTAATGCTGAACATCATCAGCGGCATCATTTGCTCTGGGATTTGTGTTGCTTGGGTGGAACCGTTTTGAAGAAACTGTGCAGAACCGCAATGCTTGGCTGGAGACAGACCCTTTCCTCCTGCTGTTTGATAGGCTCATGAACCTATATTTTCTCAGCAGCTCTTCTTTCTGAGCGAACACCTCATTTCGGTGCTGATGTGGCACAGCTTCAGATCTGGTCACAGCTGGAAGCTCAGCTGCAGTGAGATAAAGACCTGGGCTGCTTGTTTAAATGCACAACATCTCAAGGGTATCAGCAGGGTTATGGCAGCAGAAAATTGCTATGACACCAAGATTTCCTTGACCCCCCATCTTAAGTCTTTCTTATCTCACATTTCTCTGCCTCCATTTCCTCATACATGAACTAAGTTTACCATGAAGACATTTTCTTCTTTCCCAGATGGATGTGACACTGATTTAGGGGTGTTTATAGGGCTCTTTACAGATGTAGGTATCCTACAGTGTAGGTTATTATGGGCTGAGTGGGATGATGGAGTTAATGAGGATTCTATTTGGGAGAATGTACCTTTTGAACTACCAAGAGATGTGCTTCAGGACTCAGTGTAATGAGAGATGAATCCTACAAGGTGCTGAACACCTCCTGTGAGATGCTCTCAGTGCCTGATGGAAGAATGTCACAGGAATCTAGCTTTATAATAATAAATCTGAAATTTGAAGCGTATTCTCACTGAGGATCTGTGTGGAGGATAAAAAAGACAAAGAAACCTTTCTGGTGCTTAAAAGCTCATGAAGAAAAAATTCCACCCTTCTTTTCCTGAGCCTTTAAAAAAGAAAAGAGGAGGAGGAGGGGACAGATGAAATATGTTTTATCTATTTTACCTACTTTGGCAATTAAGATTGTAATCTAGATGATTACCAGAGCTTGTAATGAGATTATACCCTCCATTAAAAAGAATGCTCCAGTGAAGAACACTTTGGATCTGTTTAGTATGCTATCTGTCTCAGCAGAAAACAGCAAAATGCATTAAACACACTAGGAGATGATCTTGTAGACATTCACTTATAGTCTGATTTTCAATAGGCTGAGCTGGCATTGGACTCGTAGTTCTGTCTTCATCAGTAGCTCTAAGCAGAACCACTTAGAAAATAATATCCATAATTGTGAATTGTTCCATAAGTCCCACTTGGAAATAATCCCTCACCTGCTTTTGATGAAGAACAGAACTTTCCTGAACATTTTAACTGCTATTTTATCATGAAGAAAACCAACAAAGGCATTGTTCTGAAAAAAACAGTTTACACATCTGTTGATCTCTTGGTTCTACAGGCTCAGCTTGTAGAGCTGTAGTAACAACTTTGTTTCTGCAGAGTAAAGAGATACAGACTGAAAATCAAGTGTGAAAATACTTGAGTTATACTGGGCTTTGTTGGCTTATAAAGGATGCTGACATGCTGCTAAAAGTCAAAGCTGTTTCTGTAACTGCTTCTTTCCCTGGGTATCCATTTTTGGAGTTTTTAGTAAAAATAAACAGTAATATCACAGTGAATAGTAGATAGAAATCATCTCAGAGTAGATGTGGAGTAAAATGTGTTTTCTGCCTTTACAGTGTGGGTAGAACAGTGTTATTCCTTTCAAATCCAGGGTCAAGCAGAGGGCATGGAGTTCATCATATAGGTGCTTTTTCCTCCTGCTTCTCCCAGACCTGCCAGCCTTTAATCTCCTGCAGATGCCATTACCTTCCTATGAAGTGTAGCACATGCACAATACTATGATGCTCTTTCTGTGGTCCTTCTGTACATTTTATGCATCATTAGGACAGACACCAGGACCTTGATTTCAGCAGCAAAGCTGAGGAGGAGTAATTCTTTTCAGCACTGAGGCCATCTGCAAGATGATTTCTGGAAAAACTTGCTGTAGACTTTTTAGGAAGCGATTACCTTCTCTGGCTGGCATTGTCCCAGTGACAGCAAAAGAAAGCCTGCCATGCCCCAGCTACTCCAGTTCATGGTCTCTTGTATGAGCTTTTTAATGAGCTACCTTTATTTTGGTTGAAAGCAGGCACTGACTTCAGGAACTGAATTTGTCCTGTGTGTGTAGGAAGGTGCACAGCCTCTCGATTCTGGGCACTTTCTGCAGTGAGTGCTTCCACGTGTCAGCAGTTAGGGACTGATTCTCCACCAGTGTTATCACTGGTGATTTCTCTACTATTTTCATTAGGAATAATGTCAGATTCAAAGTGAGAAAAAAAGGGATGTTTGCCTCCATATTGTTTTTTTTTGGTTGCCACATATTTGAAAACTTAATAATTTTCTTTAAAAAAGTGTCTTGGTTTTCACCCTATTGTCATAAAGTAAAATAAAATGAAATAAAACAAATTGAATGTGAGGAATAACTTTATTATTTAGATAATCCTTAGTTTCAACAGAATTTTGAGATTTTAGAATATTTTCAAGCCTAAGATCAAATTTAGTACCTGAAATAAGTGACTCAACTGTATTTACTCTGCTCTTAGTTCTGCAAGGAGCAGGGAGTTGGACTCAAGAATTCTTCCAACTCGAGTCCATCTGACTTAAGATATTCTATAATTCTGCCTGACATCTTGCAACTTGTTACTAGTTGAACCTCAGGCATAAAACTATTTTTGTGTCAGTAGAAAGGAGAGTGGAAGATGTGAGGGAAAACCTGGGGAACTACAGGCCAGTAAATCAAGTATCCACACTAGGCAAGATGATAGATACTATAATAAAGTGTAACGTTAGTAGGCATGTGGGTAAATATGATATATTGGGGAAGAGTCCCTGTGGCATTTATAGAGTTGTGCATCATAAATCTATCCTTTGAGGGAATCAATAACTGAGCAGACAAGGGAGATCCAGATGATACTTGGGTTTCTAGAAGGCCCTTGACAAGGATTCTCATCAAAGACTTTTAAAGAAACTGAGCTCAACAGGATAAAAGGAAAGGTCCTTGCATAGATGAAAGGGTGATTAAAAGGCACAAGAAAAAAGGGTAGGATTAAGCTGATAGTTTCGCAATGGTGGAAAGCCCCACTCGTGTCCCACAGACATTCATGGTCAGCATGCGCAGTTCAGTATATTGATAGCTGGCTTAGGAAAGGATGTAAATTGTGAAATGACAAAGTTTGCTCATGATAGTAAACTATTACAAGTTGTAAAATGGAAGCTCATTGTAAAGGATTTAGGAAAACTCTCATGAGACTGGAGAAGAAAGAACAAATATAACACACATGGCAAAAAAATTAGGAAGAACGGGATATGGAGTAGACATTGCTCATTATCCTTGGGTTACAACCAAGAACTTGAGAGAAAACTCCCAAGAATTGTATAAAAAATCAACTCAGTATTCATTAGAAACCAAACTGTGTGTTACAAATATTTAGGAGGAGAACAGAGAATAAAATATTATGTGTGGTGCATGCAACCTCATGAGAACAAAGCACATTTTTGGTATCCCCATCACTAAAATGATACAACCGAACTGGAAAGCAAGCAGAGGCTGGACAATGGGGATGGTCAAAACCATGCAGTAACTTCTTAAAGTAGCACCTAATGGCAGAAGAGACTGTGGGAGCCAAGTGTTTACATAGGCTCAAAAAGTGGTTAGATAAATTTATGAAAGAAAGATGCATTCAGGGTTATTAGATGCAAAGGTACTTCTATTGCTGAGGAAGTTCATGAACCATAGACTACTAGAGAGTGAGTTTCCTGGGTTCAACTGGGATAGAGTTAATTTTTCCAGTAGCTTGATGTAGTGCTATTTTTTGGATTTAGGATAAGAATAATGTTGATCACACACTGATGTTCTGGTTGTTGCTAAGCAGTGATCAAGGACTCTTCAGCTTATTTTTTTATTATTGTCATTTATTATTACTATTTTTCCCCTTCCCTTCCTTTTCTGTCCTATTAATCTGTCTATGTAAGCCGGTGATTCTTTCTTTTTCCCCAATTCTCTCTCCCATCCCACTGGGTAGGAGAACAACCAGACAGCTCGTGGTGTTTAGCTGCCTGCCAGGCTGAACTGTGACACTGAGCTATATGGAGCAAAATATAATTTACATGTTTGATTAGTTCTTATTCCCTTCGCGTGGGCATCTGAACATGGTTAGAAGTACAATATTGGATTAGACGGACCTTTAGGCTGACTTTAGAAGAACACTCCTACTGACTTGATGCCTCCAGATGTGAAACTTAGATGGAGTTTAAGCTGGTTTTGGTTTGTTGCCTGAGGTCAGCGAGAGATCAGAGGCAAAGCTGGGTGTGGAACATTAAAAATCTTTTTCTTCACCTCTAAGCCTTGTAATTATTTCGTTTTTGAATTATATTGCAGATCCAGGTTTGTAATCAGCCTTGGACAGAAGCCAGAGTACATACTTTAGTTTGGCCTAGTGACACAATTTTAGGAAAAAAAGGTCTTTTTCTTTTTTTTTTTTTTTATTTTGCAATAAAATAATAAAGATAAAATTTCCAGTGGGACTAACTTGTGATTTTCATAGAAATCTGAGATTCTTCTTATATTGCAATCCTAGGTCCTTACAGCTTGTGGTCAACCCCCCTCTGCCCATTTGCTCCCTGAAGAGGATGATGCAGCAGTACACTTTCTGTAGAAATGAGACACAAGGAAACAAAATGATGGTCACTAAGTTATACAGAGATCCCATGGTAAAGAAATAATGACTAAAGAACTTCCGGAGTAATGCTGTGGTCCTGGATCAGCTCTCTTCCCTTCTG
Organism: Apaloderma vittatum; assembly: GCF_000703405.1. Classification (NCBI taxonomy): domain Eukaryota; kingdom Metazoa; phylum Chordata; class Aves; order Trogoniformes; family Trogonidae; genus Apaloderma; species Apaloderma vittatum. Next base: position 10,093 of record NW_009709535.1, read on the forward strand.
TAATCACAGAATCACAGAATTGTTGAGGCTGAAAAAGACTTCTGAGATCATCAAGTCCAGCCTATGTCCCAACACCACCACATCGGCCAGACCACGGCACTAAGTGCCACACCCAGCCTCTCCTTAAACCCCTCCAGGGCCAGTGACTCCACCACTCCCCTGGGCAGTGCATCCCAGTGCCTGAGCACCCCCTCCATGAGGAAGTGCTTCCTGAGACCCAACCTAAACCTCCCCTGATGCAGTTTCAGGCCGTGTCCTCTCGTCCTGTCACTGGTTGCCCGGGAGAAGAGCCCAACCCCCACCGGACTATACCCTCCCTTCAGGAAGTAGTAGAGAGTGAGAAGGTCCCCCTGAGTCTCCTCCTCTCCAGGCTGAACACCCCCAGCTCCCTCAGCCTCTCCTCACAGGACTTTCCCTCCAGTCCCTTCCCCAGGCTCGTTGCTCTCCTCTGGACCCGCTCCAGCCCCTCAAGGTCTTTCTTGCAGTGAGGGGGCCAGAACTGCACACAGGGCTCAAGGTGAGACCTCACCAGTGCTGCTTCTCAAGAGTGTGAAGCCTTCTGTCTCAGCTCCATCTCAGCTAGGCTGGAGCTTTGGTCTTTTCTCTGCCCCGCCATGGAAGCATCATGGAAGGACACCACATGATTGTCTTCTGAGCACTCTCTATGGGACCTGGTGCAGGAAGGACAGTCAGGAAAGCAGTACGATGAGTCAAGGCTAAATCAAGACTTGCAGTGCTATTCTTCTACAATGGCCTGGGGATGTTGACCTGACTGGGATGCATTCCCTGAGGTCCTCTCTTAGCCCTCTGAAGCAGCTTTAATTAAAGAGTGCATTTGTGGCTCAAAGTCACCTTGGTCTTAGCTCTTGGGCTGCAGATCCTGTGCTGTGGCTCTCTGAGAACGTCCCCTGGGGAAGGATTTTTTTTCCTCTACTGATTTTAGTGAGACTTGGTTCAGGACCTCTGTGATCTCTTTTACACTATATTGGTTGTTGCTTCACTGCAGCAAGTGATTAAGATGTAAGGGATAGTGCAGTATCCATGAACTACCCCAAGCAAAAGTAATTTTTCTCTCCTTTCTTTTTACAGTAATTGTGAATTCCTTACTAAACCTCAGAATAAATCTGTCTAGATCAATTCTGTCTCACTGACATCTGTGGCAATGGGCTACCTTTTTGTTGTTCCCATTAACTCAGCAGATATTGTTTATTTGAGATTTTTAATAGAGAACTAATGAATTAATGTACATGATGGCACCATGAGGATGATCAGGGGGCTGTAGAACCTCTTCTGTGAGGACGGGCTGAGAAAGTTGAGGCTGTTCAGCCTGTAGAAGAGAAGGTTCCGGGGAGAATTTATAGAGGCCTTCCAGTAATTAAAGGGGGCTACAGGAAAGATGGGGAGGGACTATTTATTAGAGGGCTATTGTAAGAACAGGACAAAGAGTAACGACTTCAAACTGAAACAGGGTGGATTTAGACTAGATATTAGGACAGAATTTTCACTGTGAGGATGGTGAGGCACTGGAACATGTTGCCCAGAGAAGCTGTGGAAGCCCACTCCCTGGAAATGTTCAAGGCCAGGTTGGATGGAGCTTTGAGCAACCTGGGCTAGTGGGAGGTGCCTCTGCCCATGGAACTCCCAGGCTGGAACTAGATGATCTTTAAGATCCCTTCCAACCCAAAACATTCTATAATCCTATGATTCAATTACATGTTGTGGGGAAAATTCATTAGACACACACAGTTCTGTAAGGTCTTTTGTGGGAGAGCATGTCTGTATTTCTCTAAGTGGTACTCCTCTGTTCTGGTAGTATTTACTAACTAAAACTATATGCAAAAGATTCATCCATCACATGTCTGCTTTTGGCTTCTGACTTTGCCATTTTGAGAGTTTCTCTTTTAATTCTCTATACATTCTTGTGGTCCATGGTCTGATCTCTATGTGTTCAACTCCTGTGTTACTCTGCTGGCTTGATTTGAGTTACTTCTGAATTATACATTTGTAAATAAGAGAAAAGTCAATCTCTGGAAATTTATTTTCAGTTTATTAATCTCTACTCAAGAAGTTTTATTTACGGGGCTTTACAGTATGCTGCTGTCTGTTTAGTTTCATGTTGGTGGGATTAATTCTCTTAATTGTGAGCTTTATTGCAGCGCTTTAAAAATCATTATCAACTTGTAGACTGAAATCCCAGTTTCAGGTACAAAGATGACTAGAACTTGGTATGAAGATTTTAAGAAATCTATTAAAAAATATTACCCTAAGCATGACTGTGGTGTGTAGACACTGAGCAGATTTTCAGTATGCTCTTAGCATCCAGCCTTCCAGTTCAATCTCCTTAGGATGTCTATAGTTAATAGAGAACATCCTTCGGGAAGCAATTCAAAGCTCTGGAGATAAGTTTTTGCTCTTCCTCGAGGAGCCTCTCCTTTCTGCTCAGTCAAAAGTGGAAACTTATGAAAGCTTTCCCAGGCTGAGAGGCATGTTGTTCTTTTTTTTTTTTTAAACCATGAAGTCAGTTCTTGGAGAGACGAACTCATGCTTACCCATGTGACTGAATACCCAGCTCTGAGGAAAAATGCTCTTGAACAAGGAAGACATCCACATGCATCTCAGTGGCCATGGAGCAACACCTTTCAGTTCTACACTTTGGCAGGATATTGGAGAAAGGACCGATGTTCATATACAATATCTAGCAAGGGCATGGGTTGCACAGGTTGGCCTGAAGCTTCAAGCAGAGGTTCTTATATACTCTGGCATTAATTCTTTTCTGGTTTTTATCATTTCTGAGTTTTCTTTTTCATTATAAAATATGTCCTGTCTTTGAATTTTCTTTATTTTCTGAGATAGATGGATACATAGTCATGTTCTTATAGGCCAGTAGCATACGAACTAGAGGACCATAGCATATTCCACGGCTCAAGCAGATATTGAGTCACCTTGCTAAACTGTTTTAGCACAAAAGTAGCCCTGCAAAAAATATTAATCTCTTCATGTACTTTGTCTAGACTATTCATTACTCTATACTTTTCTAATGCCCCCCTCTGATTTACACTCCTGAAGATAAGCAAACCCTGTCTTTATCAAATCTGTATTTTGTTATCCTCCTTTGATCCTCTGTGCCAGGTAAAATCATGGAACAGATTCTCCTGGCAGCTGTACTAAGGCACATAAAAAACAATGAAGTGGTTGGTGACAGCCAACGTGGCTTCACTAGGAGCAAGTCGTGCCTGACTAATTAAGTGGCCTTCTGTGACAAAGCTACAGCGCTGGTTGACATGGGAAAAGCAGCGAATGTCATTTTCCTGGACTTGTGCAAGGCATTTGACACTGGCCCACAGGACATCCTTGTCTCTAAAATGGAGAGACATGGATTTGAGAGATGGACCACTCGGTGGATAAAGAACTGGCTAGATGGTCGCACTCAAAGAGTTGTGGTCAATGGCTCAATGTCCACATGGAGACCAGTGACAAGTGCAGTTCCTCAGGGTCCAGTGCTGTTCAACATCTATGTCAGCAACACGGATGACGGCACTGAGTGCACCCTCAGTAAGTTTGCCGACGACACCAAGCTGTGTGGTGCCGTGGACTTGCTTGAGGGAAGAGATGCCATCCAGAAGGACCTTGACAGGCTTGAGAAATGGGCAAACTGCATGAGCTTCAACAAGTCAAAATGCAAGGTCCTTCAGCTGGGTCGGGCCAATGCTAGGCACAAATACAAACTGGGCACAGAGTGGGTTGAGAGTAGCCCTGAAGAGAAGGATTTGGGGGTGTTGATAGACGAGAAGCTCAACATGAGCCACCAGTGTGCTCATGCAGCCCAGAAAGCCAACCACATCCGGGGATGTATCAAGAGAAGCGTGGCCAGCAGGTCAAGAGAGATGATTCTCCTCCTTTACTCTGCTCTTGTGAGACCCCACCTTGAATACTGCATCCAGTTTTGGTGCCCCCACCGTAAGAGGGACATAGATCTGTTGGAGTGTGTTCAGAGGAGGGCCACAAGGACGATCCAGGGGCTGGAGCACGTCTGCTCTGAGGACAGGCTGCGGGAGCTGGAATTGTTCAACCTAGAGAAGAGAAGACTTAGGAGAGGCCTAATAGCTGCCTTCCAATACCTGAAGGGAACCTACAGGAAGGCTGGGGAGGGACATCTTACAAGAGTATCCACTGATAGGACAAGAGGAAATGGGTTTAAGTTGAAGGAGAGTAGATTTAGATTAGATCTTAGGAAGAAGTTCTTCAGTACGAGGGCGGTGAGACTTTGGAATAAATTGTCCAGAGACATTGTGGCTGCCCCCTCCCTGGAGGTGTTCAAAGCCGGGTTGGACAGAGCCTTGAGTAGCCTGATCTAGTTGAGAGGCGTCCCTGCCCATGACAGGGAGGTTGGACTAGATGATCTCTAAGGTCCCTTCCAGCCTAGGCCATTCTATGATTCTATGATCCTTACAATTCCAGAGTTACCTTCTGAAGTGCTGTAACAAATGCCGCATACCCTGCTCCAGGAATGGCTATGCAATTGGTTTATTATGCGTTGTGTGTCTTGCACTACTTTTTATGCTGTTCTACACGCTTGCAGTGTCTAGTCAATGTTTTTTAAATCTTTCTTTTTTTCTTTCCTGTAGCTGCACATTGAGTTGAAGTCTTCACTAGGCTGTCTTGAAAGAAAGGGATCTTTATTTCATTGAAACAAGTAATTTTGAAAGCTTTGAGGTGTATGACTAGTTGATATTTTTTCATGCTATGTGCCTTATTTTGTATGTAGTTCCACTGTTTCCTAGCACCAATATTGCTCCCGGTGATTTAAGTGACATAGTGAGGGGAACTTTCAGAAGAGTAAAACACTGACAGTTCTGCCTGAAGGCTAAAGGATACTGTAGGGACTTAATGCTATCCCATGTAGCAAAACTGGCTTGTTTTACTGACACAGGATGATGGTTACACACCCATACTTTCTGGGCAGAGTTCTTATTCCTGCATTTTTCATGATAGATTACTGTATGCCAGCTGTCAGAATGTGGTGCCGAAAATGTCTCATTTTATCAGAGATCTGTGTTGCTGGGCTACTGATTCATAAAGTGAGGAACCATTTATTTTATAAATAATGCAATGATACAATAGGCACTGACAGAAACGTGAATTGAATTGTTGAGAAAATCTGAAAAATCGTAGATGGCAATAGTTTTATAGTTAGGATTTAAATGTCACTGGAAAAGTTCAGATTCTGACCTGTCTTGGAATGTCCTACCTTATACTCTCTTTGAATAGCAAGCAGCTGATAGTAAGAATAAATTTGTTTAAAATGAAAGAATACAAGTTTAAAAAGGTTCTAAAAATGGTGTGAATTTTGCTGGCTAAACTCCTGTTCAGCATTCCAAATGTGAAATGTCAGTTCTAATGATCAGAGCTATCTCCCTTATTGCAATAGAAATGATGGCTGCAGTTACGATGGGCCAAGTGTATGAAAGGAAGCCTGTAAGTGGAAGCGCTCTACTTATTACACCAACTGATATATTTGGGAAATCATATCTCAGATAAACTTCCGTTTACACAAACTCTTCCTCTTATCTACTCTGTATTGAATGGGTGCTTATTTCAAGTTTTTTCTTAGTTTCAGATCATACTAAGTGCCAGTTGATTTCCTTCACCAGTAAATTAGCTCAAGAAACTGGAGAAGGGGATTGGGTCCCAGGCTATCTGGGTTATAATGCAAAACTGTCTTAGATAAAGATATAAGACAAACATACATATACTTTGGAGAATACCTTGGAGCAGCTAAAATGACAAAAAATAAATCAGAAATAACTAAGTCAGGATTACTGTGCACTTTTTTTGTTGAGATACTATTTTGTCCCACTTTTCTGAATGTGGTAAGCAGCTCCAAATCATTACTGCAGGTTGTTTCTAATCTTACAGTATTATCATAAAAGAAAAAGTAGAGGAGGTCAGAGGTTTGTCTGAGTCTTGCAACTTAACAGTTGACAAAAATGGTTTATTTTGAATGTTTTTACATGTATTGCCTCAAAACCTCAGCCCAACCTTCTCAATGCCAGGCTAGAGCTCAATTTGTACTGGCAAGATAGGAAAAAATTTGTCTGCTCTGCATAGCCGACTAGCACCATTGAACATGAGGTTGACATAAAAGAAATAATTTGTCATTTAAATTTTTGTATTATAGGAATTATCAAAAACCAGCTTCCAGAAAAGCTGACACTAACAGAGTCTTTTCCATGGATACTTCTTCACTGGAGAGCTGCTGCTTAACTTGCGTTACTGCCAGAAGACTGCATCCAAGCCCATGTGACTGGGAGAAGGTGATGACTGGTGAAGGGTTGCTCCTTCTTCCTTAAATCATGTAGATAAAGAGGGCAAATTGAACTGCTGGCTGCCCAAGCTGCTCAACGAGGGAAACGTCCTCTCGTTGATCTGTGCATGCTGTTGTACCAGCAGTAGGAGCAGTGGGATCTGGCATTGCTATGCAGTGCTCAGAGTTTCTCATGGAAACCAGGCACTGTCCCTCTTTGCAGATGAAAACAGACATTTCTTGTCCTTATAAGTGATCCTGAAGGAGTTGATTCAATGACTAGAAAAATCTTGGTGTCTCTGTAGGTCAGAATCTT
>NW_009709535.1:16743-27154 GCF_000703405.1 Apaloderma vittatum
CCTCAATGCTTTTCTCTCTCAGCAATTGCTCAACTTGCTTCCTAATTCCTTTCTCCCCAAGGCTCAGTAAGACTCAAGACGAAGTGCAGGAAGCCAATGTTGCTCTTGAAGTGAATTACATCTCTTTCACTTTGTTCTGCTATGTACAATTTGATCTTTCTGATCAGTGACATATCCTGAGGGATTTACAGTACTTTGCTCCACGGCTTGCAGTGGGAGAGGTTTCAGGCTCCAGGAGCCATGGTGTACAGTGCAGGTCTCTCTGCTCCTGTGCTTACAAGCAAAGCAGATGAAGGCTTTAACTGACCAAAGAGAAAAATGGTTGTGTTCATAGGCATTGAGATTATTCCAGCTGGTTGAATTTGGAGCCAGCACAAAATGGTATTATAATTTTTATTTTATTTTCACTTTTGGTTTGACATTCAGTATATAAGCAAAAATGCCCTGACCGTGGTTAATCACTAAGAAGTGACTTTGGGGAAACCACATCTAAGAATCATTCCCAAGATATGGAACAGGACAGAGTGAAATACTATTTATCTGATGTGTGAGGGAAATCTAATTAAATTGTTTGCTCGATTAAAGTAAGTAAATATCTCCACAAAAATGTATTTTGTTGTTATTCTGTAGTGCTTGTCAAGTCATTCTTAGAGGGCTAATCTGGAATCCAAAACAGATTCCCTACATTACACTATGAGATTTTGGCTGATCCAGGGGTCAGGCATTAGTTTGAGAAGAAGGAGATTGGCTCTGTCCCTGGCTTAGCCGTTCCCTCTCTGTGAAAGCCGGGAATGTTGACTTGACTTTATTGTGTTTTTCCCTTTGCCTATCCTGAGCATCCAGACAGACTCTTCATCAGGGCAAGGGCTTGGTTCCTGTTACAGTGCCTTGCACGAGAAAGTGTTTGATTGATGTCGGGCATCTCAGGCTTCTCCAGCCAGAAAAATTTGTGCCTGATGTAACATCAACTTGACCCTGATAGAGAGGCACAAGGTTTCTGATGAAAGCTTAAGAAAAAGCTGCTATCACAGAAAAATCACGAGGAGTGAAATGTGTGCAGACAGATGCTCAGCAGTGTCAGGGTCAGGAACAGGAATGGTGTGGCTGGTGGGGGAAGGCGGCTGCTCCCAGCTGTGTGACAAGGAGCTTGCAGGTACCAGCCAGCATCTCTGGGTCAGAGGAAGGGCGGGTTAAGGGGGGGCTTTCCCCTGGCTGATATGTCTGCTGGACACACCGATCAGTACCATGCTTTTAAGGAGGTAGCCTTGGTTATTACAGACTTTGTGGGAAAGGGACACACCAAATGAAATGAACTCCCACACTCAGTGAATGTAACTTTTCCCAGATATGCTGCTGGTCCTCAGTGACCATGCAAAGAAAGCTGGCTGAGCAGTTCTCGTCTGACATGTAATTTGGAGAGCAAGGTAAAGGGCTTGGGAGAAATCTGAATATTATGTGGACAATCACTCTGGCTCTACACCATCACAAATACCATAAATAGGGTTATAGAGCTGATTTAGTGCTGAATGGAATTCTTTATTGCTGCTGCACACAGCTAACAAGCAGCCTAGGACTTAAAGTGTGTGCAGTTATTAATAAACAAATGACCCAGCTAACAAGCAGTGTGATCCAGCACCAAGCTGTGAGCTCTGTGGAGAGGTGCAGGGTTAGAGCTAATGGAGTAGACTCTGCTCCTCTTGTTGCCTTTCCTATAACTACTGAGGTTAAGAAACACTTTAAAAGCTAAATCTAAAAGTCCAGAGTGTCCTTTTATCTGGACAAGGTGCCAGTCCTACCTTTTATTGGTATTTTTAGCAGAATTTTTAAGCATCCAGCGTTGGTTGTTCTCCTGAGGATCAGGGACCATAACATGGATAATTTATGACAAAATATAAATGTTCTTTTGTCTGTGACTTCCTTACCATCCAGTGGGCTCTGTGATTCCATCCCTGAGAGTGAAAGTAAGCTGAGTACTGGAGGCTGTATGGTCCCATGGCCTGCTATCTGTAGGGGTACTTATCTCCAGTGGTTGGTCTAATGAAAGATACTTCCTCATCTCACAGCCCATGCCTCCCAACTGCGTACCTGACCTTTGTCTCTGACACCCAGGCACCAAACCATCAGAACGCTGATCTGCATAATGCCTAAGCAACACAGGAAGAGGTATTTTGTCTGCTTTGACGGAAAGGTGTCACATCCTCATTACTCAATCCCAGCTCCTGCCTGGAGTCATTAGGAGAAATCATCCAAGGTAGGTGCACCACTCTACTGCTCCCCACTGTGTCTACCTAGGTGATGTGACTAGTGCTGTTCATCCATTATTTTGGAAGTCTAGGTACAAAACAGGTGGCCTGAACTGCTTGAACATCGTAGAATTCTTGATGCCTAATTTTAGGCCCTTCTGGTTCGTGGCCTGAACTTGACCCTAAATAGCTGGTCAAGGTAGTGCAGGAAATCAGTCTTTTTTTCCAGCTTCCCGGACGGATTTCCTAAAAATTGCATCACTTCTGTTTTTCATTGCTGTTGAAACATTAGTAACAGGATGTCAGAAGGGGGAAGCTGTATTGATTGTTTTTTCTTTTTTTTTTCACTTTTTCACCTTGTTCTTCTTTGTGTTTTCTTTTTCAGTGCTCAAATAACTGTTTAACCAAACTAGTTCTTTCTATTCACAGGAGAAAAGCCAGGTCTGAGATTCAAGTATAGAGAGGATTATTTTCTTAAGACTACAAGTCATCAGAGGCAAATAATAAAAAAGCAGAATAATCTATGTTCATTTCTAAATGTGTTATATCAAAAAACAATATTTACTTTGCTTTTTGATGTAAAAGCCAAAAATATTGAAAAGCAAGTATTTAGCACTGGACAAACATAAAATCTTAAAAGGTTAAAAACAATCAATTAACCATACCCAGACACTCTCTAGGTACTCAAACTCTGCTTCATCGTTTCATACACCTTCTTGTTTATGCAGCTCCTCAAAGAGGAAATCGCTGGCTTGGCACTCACTGATTTAAAAATTCTTTTTTGTCAAGCTAAGGTTTGCTGTGGGCAGAACCCAAAGTACAAAGTCTTAATGACCATAAATTTGACCTAAATGCCAAAACCCCTTTTAGCATGTGCTTGAGTAGCCCTACTTAAGTCTAGGAGAATAGAGACTCTTATCTTGTAATTTTTAATTTAAGCCCACAAGTCATAACCTAGTAAAACTCCTGTGTCAGTCAAGAACAGGACCTAGATATTGCTTGATACCACATAGATTGAAATACAAATTTACTTTGGCTTTGTCACAGAAGACACTATAAGCCTTTTTTCTTTTTCTAGAAAGCTTATGTCCATGCACAGGTAGATCGGGAATTGTCTGATTTCTGGCCAAGCTGTCTGTAGGTGAATTTTGGGAAGAGAACAATGATTCTAATATCACTTTGGGCTAGAAGCCTCTAGAATTGCTTGAATAGTTTCAATTCATCCACTTCATATCAGTAACAACCTCTAACTACTTCTTTCCTGGGACCCACCTTTCTGAGTGTTGAAGGTAATCCATGTTCAGGTAATCCATGCTCAGCACTTCACCCTAGCTTCATTGGGTTTTCTGTACCCTCACTGTTCAGTGAAGCACTTGGAGCTTTTTGTTGTACATTGAGGGTATGCTTACCTGCTTGTGTGCACTCTGAAGGCAATCCTTACCCAGCCAGAACCACCTGAGCTGCCCATCCTCTCTGTTGTACCAGTGGGGCTGCAGCAGGAACATCCATGTTGCACTTTCCAGAGCAGCAGCTGGTCCCTTCTCTAGGAATCAAGTCTGGTTTCTCTTTCCATAGCTGGCTCTGAGGACAGGCAGAAGGCAGGATCCAGGTGGGATGAGGTCAAGAGTAGGAGAGCTGAGATCGGCATGAGCTGATTCCTCATGTTTCTCAACTCACATGGATGCAGCAGACAACATGCCATGAGGAGAAGGGAACTCGTCTTGTCTTGGTCTTAGCCTTTGGACTTGCAGGCTTGCTCAATGGCCTCTGAGGCTTGACATGACAAAGTTCCAATGTAGTGATTTGGAGATGTGGACACAGCCACAGCCTTAACATCAGGGTCTGGTGACAATGTGTTGGAAACAGTTGAGGATTCATCTGGTGCCTAAAGGCTGGACATTAAAGCCCCACAGCTGTCGTCAGGCTCAGATAAGGCAGAAAGTTTATTTCACTTGTATGAAGCTCCAGGAATATTTTGCAATAATTTGAATACAAATTACTCTTAAGCTGCATAGACACCCCTGTATAAATATGAGCCTCAAAATATGTGGCAAGGCTGTGGCTGGAGGGCTGGATAAGGCTCAGCAGAGACAGGTTCAGTGTCTTGGCCTGCTGAAGAAACACCTTGGGTGCATGGTGCAAGCCCAGATCCTCATAAAGACTCTTGACTGTCATTGTGCTAGTAACTGGGAGTCCAGCATTTAAGAATCTTTGAGCTCTTGGGCCTCATATCGGTCTTCCTGAGCATGCCAGTAGTTGTATTTTGAGGAAGCAAGAGTTGTATTTTGCGGAAGCAATAGCTGTATTTTGCTTCCTCACTCCGAGTGAAGGATATAACTAAACCTAACCAACGTGAAGTGTCCTTATGTTACAGCAGCAATAGTAGTGTCCATGTCAGATAGAAAACTGGTAGAACACTATACCGGGAGGCACAAACTAATGGAGTGAAATGGATGTGATTGGCATGATGGGCTGAAAGGATGCATTGATTTCTGCCCTGTTCTTATTTTTCTATATCTAGTTTATCCTCTAAATGGACTTGATGTCAGTGCTCTTACACAGGCGAGGCTCCACCTCAGTGGAGTGGTGCTGCTCTTCTCACTCTCATCCTAAACAAATGTATTCAAGTTAGAGATGTGGATTCTTAAAGCTCTTTACTCATCACATAAGCTATGTGAAAGGAGGTGGAAAACGCCCGCATTAATTTTACAGTAGCAGTGGTGGTGTTAGAGGGAAGTGCCTTGCTTTGGTTCTGCATACCGTCAATGAGTCGACGAAAAGAAGTTCATGGAACATAAGGCGTTATGGAGGCTCCCAGGTTCAGCCAGATTCTCACAGGCAAAAGTAAACTCTGCAATATCAAATAGTGTGCAGGTTTTTTTTCAATGCAACTAAAATTCCTCATCAAGATTTGCGAGGCTGGGAGAGGGACCTGTCCCTCTGGTTTTTTACAGCTTTGAGCCCAGAGAGGCTTGGGCTGGGTGCTCTTGCTAGGACTAGGTGATAAAGAATAGCCAGGCTACAGTGGCAAAATTTGTTAACTAGTTGAATTTTAAGTCTATGTCAGGGCTTTTCAATTCTTTCATGCTAAGTCAATTAAGCTGAGTTTGGAAAAGAAATCATCCTGTTTGCCCACCAAAACAAAGGTCCGAATGAATTTCAGACCCAGCCACCTGCAGTAGCCTTGAAACCCACTTAAATGCCCTAGGAAAAATGTCTGGTTTATTTTAGAGCATGTTTGATTCCAAATGATGCATCAATCCCCAAAGAGCCATTTCTGAAGATGCAAAACTGTGGGTACTAAAAAATTTGGCAGGTATCAGATCATTGTGTGAGCTAATAATTAAAGGAAAAAGCATATGCAGATTAGGAAAAAGCACTGCTGCAATAGCAGGTTTTTTTGGCAGGATGTCAGGGATCATTCAGCAAATTTTTTGTGTATTTATTATTCCCTAGCACACACTTTGAACTTAGGCAGTGCAGAGGGTCTTGCTGAAGATTACTGGATGTTACTGTAAAAGAGAGGGAGTGGAGATCAATTGCTGTGTGCCCCTTCATATTGGTGAGGAGAGGCAGCTGACCAGGGTGGATGTTTTTTTAGATGTTTTTTGATCTACAGCCTGCTTTCTTTGATAGATAAATATGGTTATGTATGAAACCATGCCAAGGCAGTTTCCTCATTTTTTTTTTCCCCCCCATGTTTTCCCTTTTCAGATGATGAATTCATTTATGTTACTTCTGAATGTCCCTAACTAGTGGGAAGTGAGTTGGGAGGCACAGATTTTTGTGAAGCGGGCATATGGTGTTTTTATCTTGTGATTAAACATAGATGGTACAAGAAACACATGCTAATAATAAAGATGTTAAGTGGGTACCAGTGGACTGGGCTGATTGCTAAGAACAGATCTTGCAGTCATAAAACAGTTTAGAGCCCGAAGCACTTGGGCCAGAACGCTAATTATTACACATTTTAGGTCTATTGTCTTGGCTCTGGGAAATGTATTATTTTTAGTGATTTTCATTACGTGTTGGATTTAAAAATAGACTGAATTACAGCCGGTCGTTGTTCTGCTGGGATGAATTATAGTTTGTTGAGGCAACTGCTTATTTTGTCTTGTCCCGTGGCATTATGTGAAGCCAGACAATAAAAAAAGGAAATATGAGTGGCATTAACCTTTTGAAGTAGAAGGAAAAGGAGCCTTAATGAAATAGAGCAAATCAGGCAATTATATTGCAGCTCTTAGTTATCATATAAAAAAGGAAACTGTGTCCGATATCATTTAACCCTTTACCTCCTTCTGTGGGAGTGAGGTATATGCAATAGAATCACAGATGTTTTTCTGCTAAGTAACTGGTTGGTGCTAATTAACTGGGCTAGAAAGAAATATCTTGTCGAGCGATACACAAAGGAGCAGAGTTAAGTTGATGCCAGGTATCTAATTTCTGCAGTTCTTCTTGTCTGATGATACAGTTCTGAGTTATAAAAACTGACTTTCTTTCTCACAAATTCATCCCCCCACCTCTGATTTTTCCTTCTATTCCTAAAGAAAGGTAAGAGCCTTGCTATTGAGGGTGGTACTCTTCTCTGTCCACAGTTGTCTGATATTGACTTTTTCAGTCTGGCTGGGTGGTATTTTAAAGACCCAAGTGTTTTTCAAGTATGTTAAGAATACAAGCTCCCAAATAGGTCCCACAGGCATTTAAAAAAACAACAAAAAAAGCTTCCCACTTCTTTTGCTGAGGGCATGATCGGATGAACTGCTCTGAAAAGTGCTGAGCCAAAAGAAGCTATCTCCCTGCTGGGCCTTCCCACCCTGCTCTTTGTGAAGGCTGTCTCTGATTTGATTTTGCAGGTTTAACTATTTGTCTGATTACTTCTCACCCACTTCACTAAGGAATCTGGGTTAAAAAGCAAAACCACTCCCCTTTGACTTGCATTTTTTTAAAAAGGTGAGATTTTTTTTTTAAAGACTTTTTCTCTTAATTAGGATCATTTTACAGATATGGGTTACTGAGTGAAGCTTGCAAAGTCCCAGGACTGCTTGCCCACATCAAAGATAATCTTGGTACTTAAAAACATGTAAAAATGAAGGGATTCTCTTTTTTTTTTTCCCCTAAGTACCCCACAAGCTAATTTGCAAGGTGAGAATTAGGAGGCTGTAAATCTGATTTTTTTATCTGTTTATGACTTAGTAAAACATTCCTTTGTGTTTAACAGCAATGAAATTCATGCCCACTAAAAAAACTGCAAGTCAACACTGTTTCACTGAAGCAAAAATCATTATTTTCCAATTGTCTCAATCCTCCCGTACTCAGGCTAGATGCAATTTCTATTGACTTGAGTGGATCCAGGTTGACTTACTGCTACTGTGGTCTGGTTTGTGAGAAAAAACCAGTCCCCAGGATGCTATCTCCATAGCGTAGCTGTCCCTAAAGTGCCACAGCCCACGACTGAACACTGCAACAAAACTACATCCTTTTGCAAAAGCTTCTCTTAATTGTAGCGGTTTGTATGACTGGTGTCAATAAACAATAAAAACCCTTCCTGTGGAAAGGATGATGCTTGGTACCCTCTCTTATGAGGGTGCTGAGAGAAAGGAGACAGGGGTTGTCACTTCTAGCCTCCGATCTGATAAATTTCCAACATAAACTGCATTGAATGCAGCTTTTTTGGTAGAGGATTTAAAATAAGGCATGATTTTGAGCTGATAATCAGTGAGTTGATGTTCAATGAAAGAGAGGGTCTTGATTTAAGTTTTTGGACTGGCATTTATTTTTAATGAGTGATCTTGCTTCAGTTGTTAGCTCTTCTGTTTGGCCTTGGGCCTCAGTTTCATGCCAGAAAAACAAGATGGTTTCCTTTGCCTGTCTTGTAAACTGTTTGGGGCAAGACCTGACTCTCCTGTTAACACAGTGCTTGGCAGGAAAGGTTGCTGATCTACTCTGGGGACTTTTGGCATTGATATAGTTCAACTGGAAATATGTAATTATGTACTTTTAAAGGTGGATACCTGAATTAAAGCCCCTAAATCCCTGTTTAGATATCTTAGATAGATATAAGTTGTTTGGTTTCCTGAGCAGGTGAGTGCTCATCTGTAGTTCCTACCGCAAGGGCCCTCTTGACTCATCCGGGGTGAATGGAGAAAGAGATAGTTTCATCTTCAGAGACTCTGCCTACAGCAAGCTCTCCCCAGTGCAGAAGTTTAGGCATCCACCCAAGACCTGTATCTGTGTGGGGATGCATGTTTCATGCGTGCTCTTTCTGGATTTGTTCCAATGCAAAGATTTTCATGGAACAATTAAAATGCAAATGTAGATGCAAATTGTGACAGACTCAAATGGCAAACTTAGCTGTGGAATGATCATAATATGTGTCATCTTTGGCATTTCTCTCCCTCTCTTCTCACTGTTTTTGTTTCACCAAGCTATAATTTCCTCATACAATGAGGTTCTCAAAGCCTTGTCAAAACACAAATGGCAGTCTACTTTCAGGCTGTTTCACACTATTGATTCCCCTCTCACATAAACACTTCCTCTCTGGAGCCCAATCCAGCAGGCAAGTGTTTGCATCTGAGAGCATGATCCAATCAAAGGATGGAGGGATTTCTTGGGAGGATGTTATCTAGTCACAGCCAGTTCAATACATGAGTGCCAATACTCAAAACATGACTTACTCTGCGTGGTTTAACTTTGATAGTTTACTGTAAATTAACACTTATTTTGTGGTTAAATCATATAGCCTTTGCAGTACTGAAAGAGCTGTTGTGTGTACCAGTATACACACACACATATGGAGAAATGCCTGTCTGATTTCAAACAGATGGTCCAGAGGACAGAAAGGGAAATGGATGAACCCTTCTCATTCACCCACAAGTTCTGTGGAAGGGTTGAGATTTGGACACATGCATGCCTTTAGCTTTTAATTCATGTGTTTCACACTTCTTCCTCCTTGTCCAGACTGTGTCACTGCAGCTTTTGGGGCTGTTGTGAACTGCAGTGGTGTTTGCTGTGACTTGTGATGAGCTTGGCCGTATCATGAAGGGATAGCTACAGCCTGGTTTAGTTGTTCCAGCATGAAATTTCTTCTAAGCTTTCCTCCATCTTAGACGCTTCCCTTCCTTTTCCATTATTTCTTTGGACATGCTACCATCACACATAAAAGGATAAAAATAAAAAAAAGCTTGGGATCTAGTTCTAAAACTAATAGCATCCGTTTCCCATTATTATACCATTTTTTTCTGCTTGTGTGTCTTATCCTTGCCCGTACATCTGTGTAGTCCATTTAGACTGCAAGATCTTGAGAACTGCTTGGCTGTGATATCTGTACAGTGCTACAGTCTGGCTCTGCTTTTAACTGGTTTTCAATCATTATCTTCATAAATGTGGACAGTGTGTAAGCTCTACTGCCCCTGGAGAGGTGACCTGACCCAGGAACACCTGTTGCTACTGAACCTTCTGCACCCATCCTGTAAGCCAAAGATGGCAATTTTCAGAGACCTCACCGGTTAGCTCAGTCAGTTAGAGTGTGGTGCTGATAACACCAAGGTCGCGGGTTCGATCCCCGTTTGGTCCCCATGCGTTGCCTGATCTAGTTGAGAGACGTCCCTGCCTGTGACAGGGAGTTTGGATTAAATTATCTCTAAGGTTCCTTCCAGCCTAGGCCATTCTATGATTATGATTTCAGTGCTACTTCATGATAATTTGCTACAAAGGATGAGACCATATCCTAGTTTCTCACAACTCATTGTCCTATTTCTAAATGAAGGAGGACTTCCCAGTAAAATGTTTGAAGCAGGCAAAGATTTAATCCCCTATGCAACTTGGATGCCTTTGCACCAGTATCCTCTATCCTCTCAAGCAGTTCTCACTCTGCTGGAGACCAGACAGGCTAATCTGTTGATGAATTTTTAGGTCTGAAATGGTGGCATTATCTTCTGTTCCTCTGCCCTAGGGATACAGTGGGAACATGTTTCAGGTTTCCTACTTCCTATATTGTTTCCTTGTTTGTTATTGGTGGGGCATCTCCTGCAATTAAGCCTGAATCTCTGCATAAATGTTTCTGGTTCTTCAGTGACCCTAGGAGACAACAAGAGTACTGGAAGGCTCTTTATATTTTGTTCATAGACCTCAGCAGATATCAGTCAGTGGAGAAGAAAATCCATTTTTTC
>NW_009709535.1:27185-34020 GCF_000703405.1 Apaloderma vittatum
GTCATCAGTATGTGCTTTTCTGATACATCTTGGTCACCAAGCCTGTAGGCTCCTCCATGACAAACAGGCAATGAAAGTCTTTTGTGATTTAGGTACACAAATACTATAAATCTCTATTTTCACGTCAGTGTGAGATACTGCCTGGATTTGCAGCCCCAGGCAAGGAATATGTGGAGAAAACATAGCCTTGTCTAAGCTGCTTGTGTTCGAGTGTTTTCAGAGCCTAAATACTATGGACACCTTTCTTCCTTGTATATCCCCTTGGTAGTAGTGTTGTTTTTTTGTTAATCGGGATTTTTGCTTTTACATTTGGCTGGAGATTTTCTCAGGGGAGTTTGCATCGTAGTGTTGGGATGTCAAAACTAGAGATGAGATGGCTGAGTGAGTAAAAGGGGTCTTTCTGCAGTTTAGGCATCTTTCAAGTGTCTGAAAAATATCACTCTAAAACAGTCTTAGATGATTTCTTTTGTAGAGCACTTTAGGAACAAGGTGGAGATTTAAAATCTGAACCTGTTTTTGTCATAGATTATTTGCTGGAGGATCATAGACCATTTCTTTTGTCAAACCTTCTACCTGAGGCTTATGAAAGTGAATATAATTGCTTGTTCCTGATGCTGCAGCAGTCTCAAAGCTACCTCAGTATTTGGCAAAAGAACACTTGGATCTTCAGTTGTTAGGGCGGGATGAATCAAGATGAGACACTATTATCTTTAAAATCAAAAGTAGGGAGCCAACTCCTGAAGCCTCTATGAGGATGGCAGCTTTCTGCCTGTTTTCTGAAAACAGGAAAGAAAGAAACCTAACCTTTTATTAATAGTTTGGTTATACACAAAGGGACACAGATGTATATTTCAGCATCTACTGTACACAGATACATGAAACACGCTACACTAATTACACTAGTCAGAGTCTGGTTGAAGGACAGTTAATTGGTTTTCAAAATATCTCAATCAACACAGGCAGCAAGACACATGTCCAAGGATTTGAAGAGTCAGCAGTAATAGATGTCTGTGAATTCTCTGTTGCAAAGTAAACCTTTATTTTCACTACAGCATGTTTTATAGTGCAATAAAAAAGAAGGAAGTCAATAGCTATATCTAATATAACTGTAGCTGAAAAGATACTTTACTGATTCAATATTGCTTGAAGGGCAGTGTAATATAGGTGTTTGACCTTAACCAAGGGCTCCCATGCAGGTATTGGGTTCAGGCTGAATTGTCGATGAAAGAATCTGAGCCCAACTGAGACCAAAAACATGTTAAAATGGGTTAGATTTTATGATATATTTTACCACAGAAAAGTTATCTACTAATTAATTTTTTGCCTTAATCCTGCTTAGGCCTATCTACTTCTAAATATTTAATATAGATATGTTTTCGGTTTTGCACCAGAAAATTAATTGTGTTTCGGTGAAGCTCAGCCTTATGTATTCTCGGTCTTTATGTTTTGTTCTTTTCTTATTGCCCTGGTTAATAAAACCATTATTTTATTTTCTGTCATTCACTTACGATAAAAATATTTTATCGTCTTCTGCATAGATTATTGGAGGCAGCTACAACAACAACAAAAAAGGCAGAAAACAGCTGTACATGACAAACCCTCTTTTCCTGAATTCTGAAGCATGGATATTCCACAAACACACTGAAATTGCAATTAGAGTTTCTGGGAACACTCACGGTGCATCAACATTTGCATTTTGCAGGAATAATACTTCACTCGGAAGTTCCTCAGTGCCTTTACTGTGACAAATCACAGCTGCATTTCTGCCACTATAATTATGTTTAAGGTGGAGAAAGAATAAAGTTACCCATGTTTTACAGGTGCAAATGAATAAGTTTTCAGGTGCAACTGCATCCTCTCTTGAAGTAGTCCCTGTAGTACTTCCAGACAAGTGTAAGCTTGCTCTAACTGTACTGTTAGCAAACTGGAAGCCCCGTAGCTCTAGTCATCATGTTTCTGAAACTGAGCTAAGTCATCTGAGAGTCTGCATATACTGACTGCACAGAGTTAACACAACCAAGAGTCACCTTATACCTTGGCAGAGGAAGCTTCCATGTCCCTGTGAAAGACTGTAGAGTTATACCTTGAAAGTTTTCTTGAAGGCTCCTAGTGTCAACAGTAACCAGGAACACTTTAAGCTGTCCATGATGCTCCCACTGATTTCAGCAATAATGGAGTTAAGCCAGTGCCAAAATCCAGGCTAAACGCTCTCTCCATGTTCAAGAGTGAACCAGTTCCAGATCTGTGAATGCTGTCTTGGACTTTGAGTTCCTAGTCTGAGCTCACCTGAAAGACAGCTGATGATTGTGTTTTACTAATGTACTCAAGACTTTAGGCAGTGCTTAAATGAATTGTTTTAATAAATGGGCAAAAGCTTAGCTAAAGAGAAGTCTTAGCCTGACTCTGAGTGATGCAAAAGACCTATTGGCTCCAAGAGGTAGAAAGTAGTGACATCTCAGCAAAGATTCCTGAATATTTGCTACAAACTCCAGACTGTTCAAAGTTTAGGAGTTTTGCTTTGTTTTTGCTTTTCTGGCCATGCCTTCTATTTGGTTTGATGCAGTTCTTCAGATTAATATATATTGTTATGATGCTGCTCAACTGAGCACTTTCCACATTCTCTACGAGTCAAAGCTTTTTAAGAGAAATGTGTTTTAGAAAACAAATATTTTAAAGTTTCAAAAAGGTGATTTAAAATTTTCAGTGATTCTGAGGATAAAACATTGTTTTGGAGAATCCAATTGTTGTCACTGATTTGGAAGGGGCACTAGGAGGATGATACATGTGTTTCAGTGAGCTCAGTGATTTTCTGGTTCACGGCTTTGGCTTTAGAGCCAACAACAAATTTAGCAAAGCATCAGGAAAAAGCACATGGTGTTTCTGGCATGTCACAGAACTCTTCTAGCCCACAACTCCTTGCCCACTTCTAATCCCTTCAAGAAATCTTCATAAAGAGTGAAAAAGTAAGATGATTTTTCTGAGGAGCTTTCCGCTTCATGGAGGAGCTTGCGTTTGAGAGAAAGTAGCGGAAGTGTCTTACTTCCCCCAGAGAGTAATTGTTTAGGAGTAAAGTTAGTAAAATTAGGAGATAATTAGTGAAAGTACAAATATTCTGGAAAACGGTGTTGGTTGGACTTCTAGAGAAGAGACTCCAGGATTTAACATTGTTTGAGGCAAACTGAGATATTTCACCCCTTCTAGACAACTGTCTCAGATTTCATGTAAATACATGTTGATACTGTTGTGTATATTTCACACTCTTCTCCCAAGTAACAAGAGATAGGAAAAGAGGAAATGGCCTTGAGTTGTGCCAGGGGAGATTGAGATTGAAGACTAGGAAGAATTTCTTCATCAAAAGGGTTGTCAGGCATTGGAACAGTGTTTCCAGGGAAGTGGTCAAGTCACTATCCCTGAAGATATTTCAAAGACATATAGACAGATGAGGTGTTTGGTGACTTGTTTAGTAGTGGACCTGACATTGATTGGTCAATGGCTGGATTTGATCATCTTAAATGCAAATAATTCTGATTCTATAACAGTGCTTTGATCTGACTTTGACTCTGCGTGAGGGCTCAATACTAAAAAGCAATGTGGACCTTATCCTGGTGACATGAAGGCTGGGCAGTTAAATGGTGCCGCAAATAAACTGCAGTAGTGCAAGTGTTGGGTTTTCAAAGACTGTGGTTTAAAGCAAGAGCAACAAGGGTGGAGTGTTGCCTTTTCAAGAGGCTATGATATGACTGTGGATTGTGAGAGTGGTTTTTTTGTATTGAGGAGAGACTCATCACCTCCTCTAGAAAAGCAAAAGATTCTTGGACATGGACCAACTTGGATTGAAGATCAAAAATCCTTCCTCAGCTCTGTTGTGCCTCTGTGTGTGTGACTGTGGAATCCTTGCTTCTTGATAGTGTCTCCTCAGGCTCTGTCTCCGTGGGTTTGCAGCCTGAAATACTGGTTCCTTGTTGCTTTTCCTTGGAAAGGTGTAAGGCCAGAAATGCAACTGGCAATTATGTTGTAAGATTGTGTGTTTAAAAATAATAAAGTACAACAAGATATATTATTTATCCAGTTGGCCAAATTATTCTTTGGCATACTGGTGACTGCATTCCATACAGAGAGGGTTGCTAATTAGCCCTAAATGTTAGAGGTCTATCACAAAGCAGGGCATTAGTAGAGATTTAGGGGTTGAAGCTAGATGATCTTTAAGGTCCCTTTCAACACCATCATCATCCCATGATTCTATGGTTATTTCAGTAGAGGCTTAACCCACGCTTCGAAAATATGCTTGGCAGACTTTTGTCTGCTCCATAGTACTACCCAGCAATAATGCAGAGAGAAATAAGATGCCTGGAAACTGTATGAAGTGATGTTGTGGGCTATGTGTGTCCCATAGGTGAGAGATACCCCATCATTTATGGGCCCAAGGCTAGAGAAATACATGCTTGTCACCTGCGTCACCTGCTGGATCACTCTTAACGTTTCGTTCCTTATTTACTGAAGTTATTAATCCTGTGTTTACTGTTTGGAGGTTGTAGCTGGAACATCTCTGTGAAGTGTAGTCTAATTCATGGGGCAGACTTCAAACTCATGGAGGTGTAAATCATGGAAAGGCTCCAGGCGAACAGAGACATTTCTGCCCAGAGGAAGCCACATATTCCCTGTAGGGCTTCCTCTTAATGGATCTGCCTACATAGGCTCAGGTGGAGGATCAAACACTGTGCTATCTGGAAGGGCTCTCAGTGGGAACATCTTCTAGAAGGAGAACAATATGTGTTCATTTCATACACCTCAGTTTGAGGCTCCTATGTTTTCATGGTTATTTTGGATATAAATTTCCCAGTGCTCATTCTGATAAGAACTAGTTTTAACATTAAAAAAGCTTCTTTATTTAAGGAGCTTGTGTTGAGAGTGGCGGAAATTATTGAAGGTTCAGCTCCTAGTTTAGTCTACTCTTTTCAATTTATCATATTCTGAAACATTCCCATGGCAAAGGATGTTCAGAAGTATTTGTGTGACTTAGAAACTGAATTCACAGAAGGAATTTTAATCTTGGTATTTTTGCACAGCACAGATACATACGCAAAGAATAAAAACTTCTGAAATTTTCAGAGAATAAAAAGAAATTCCAAAGAGCAGATCTCTGCACAAAAGTATTTGCAACTGCTTGTATCTAGAAACTAAATCTCTAACCAACCAGGAAAATGCTCTTCTGGGCATAATTCTTGTGTGTACGTGACAGCACTAGTCCTCCTCTAGTCCTATGTGAAGACAAACAGTCCTGTAGAAGTCTGTGACTTGGGAAAGGTACAGAAATAACCAGTTTATTCTGAGAACAAGTGAGCGAGGATCATGGATCGCAGAATCACAAGGTGTTTTGGGAAGTGTGTGGCCCGTGTCATGTCCGTAGTACTCTCAAATGAAAACGAAATGTTATCAAAAGATCCGACTCTGAGCCATGGGCTAAGTCTTTGTGGGCCTTGAGAGACATAAGCCAGCTTGTTATTATTACTGCTTCGTTTATGCGGGAAAAAACCACAAGGTACAGAGGTAGATTTTCTCTTAGTCTTTCATGTCTTGCATCTCAGGGGTATACAGATAAAGCCAAGTGAGAAGCAAGAGAATTTCCAAAGTCTGATCATTTTGTAAATGTGAATATTCTGGACAAGTATGAACAAAAGATTTTTTTTCCCCGGGTAACCATGTATAATATTGATCCTTATTTACGAGATTTCATCAGTGAAGTCAAGGTTGCTCAGAGTTCTGAAGGTGAAAACACTTTTAATAAATATTAGGAAGTTCTTTCTGTAAAACTACATCAGGCCTACCTACAGTGGATCAGTACATGTGGTCTACTTTTTATAAATACAACATATGTATTACTTCCAGAAAGTTTGGGGATATGTTAAGTGTTGAGGAAAGGGTGAAGTGAATGTTGCTGGAGATATCTGGAGAAGTTTCACATGCAGAGATTTAACTTTCACACAGCTTTTACAGCTATATCTTAAAGACAGAATGGGTTCTTAGTAGAAATGCCTTTATAATAAAAAAAAAAACAAAGAGTTTGACTTCCAGTAACTCTGAACAACCAGATACGATGTCACACAATGAAGAACAAAGAGTGTAGGTCGTTTCTGCAGTATAAGGACTGTCCTGGAAAAGTGTAGATCTTGGAAAGACTTGTGGGTCATATGAGATCATCAGCTGAACATGACCTACAGGCACTTTGGCTGAAATGCTAATACAGACTTGTAAATATGAATACCAGTGTCTCAGCTAGAAGTTGAGAGTATCTGTTACCTCCATACCTGACTGGTGCAGCACCCACAGCAATGCTATGTCCAGCTTGGTGTTTCAGGAATGATTGAGAAATTAAAAACTGTTCAGTGGAGAGAACTGAGAAGCTTTGGAGAGCCTTGAAACATACCCTATTGTGAAAGATTCAAGGAGCGAAGTCTGATTATCTTATTGAGGACTTAAAGAGTGAATTCACTGATCTGTGAGTACCTGCTTGGAAAATAGAAACATGATTACAGAAGGTTTTCCAGTTTGGCACATGAAGTTATAGCAGCTTGAATGGCTGGCAGTTGAAGCAAGATATAATCGGACTAGAAATATGGCAATTAAGTGATTCCTTGATGTAGAAGTGCAAAATTTCAGGTCAATATTGGGAGATCTTCAACAAGTCAAAATGCAAGGTCCTGCACCTGGGCTGGGCTAATCCCAGGCACAAATACAAACTGGGCACAGGGTGGGTTGAGAGTAGCCCTGAAGAGAAGGATTTAGAGGTGTTGATAGAGCAGTACTCTCATGCAGCCCAGAAGGCCAGCCACATCCT
>NW_009709536.1:0-9264 GCF_000703405.1 Apaloderma vittatum
GAGGGATGTTCTGTTCCCCATCCCTGTCTACAAAATTCACTGCATTTTCCGGCTACTATTACTGTAAGTAGGTGGATAAAGCTATTCTGATTACGCTTCTGCTTTTGAAAACAATAAGAAAATTCTTTCCTCTGCTTCTTATGGCTTTGAATAGGAGACATTTCTGGCAGTGGTCAGTGGCCCGTAGGATGTTCTGCTGCCCATCACCTAAGGCTTGAACTGTAAAAGAGGAACATATCCCGAGTGCTTTGAAAATATCCAGGCTTTCATATATCTGCATGCCACTACTGCTGGCTGGCAATCTGTTGCTATCGAACATATCCCCAGTGAATGTAAAACCCTGTGAACCAGTGTATGGATATATATGTTGTTGAATTAATCTGAATCTCTCAGATCTCCCAGTTGTAAATCCCAGATTTGAATCCAAGTGCAAAAGTAAGGTTTCTACAGGAAGAAAGGTACTGCTGCGGTTACTATGTCATTTGTACATATACTTTTATATCACAGTATGCGACAACATGACTCAAAGTTGCATGGGTCTTTACACCTTAAAAATCATTGAGTATAAATGTTAATTGTGTAAATGATGTTGGTTGCATGTTAAATGAAGTAGAGAATTTAGGCACAGAGAGATATTAAAAACCATATATAATGCAAGTGTTAATGAGTCATTAATTTAGTAAAATTTAACCTCAAGTTTAGGTACATTAAGCTGTATTAAATACATATCATAATTTAAAATGGATAAAATTACTCTGCTAAATCTGCACAGGTGAGAATGAGTGATAATGTTTCATTGTTATAAGAGTATTGAAAAATTAAGGTGGTGCTGTTTGGCTAGCTTACTCCGATTTCAAGAAACTTCACTACACAGCTATTGAAAAGCAATTTTTTGTCCATATTACACTGGTCTTTCTTAAGGTTATACTACTAGGCAGCAAATTAAGCATGTATTAGCTAATTGTGAAGGCATCGTTCTAAATGCAAACGTTTATACAATGTGTTTCTGTCAACAGTTAATCTATAACACTTTTAGCTGACATTCAATAGCCCTGGAACAGATTAAAAAATTAATAACTGAATGCATATCTGAAATCTGATGTTTTATCTTGATAACTGTCACTGAATTTGCAAACCTGTCATCAGTTTCTTAACACTCTTTGACTCAGAATTTTTACAATTATTTGTTCACAACCTTGAAAAAGTGTTTGTTTTTCCATCTGATATAAAAATCCTAATATCCGAGAGAGAAAATTTCTGATTAATTTAAAACACTTTAACATATTTGGAGCTCTTTAGAATGGGAGATATTACTTGCAGTAATTTTATGCCTTTCTCATGGACTTGCTTCTAATATTTTAGAGTCTATTTCTGCAAAACTCTTTCTAGCAAGAGTCCTAGGGCTCAAATAGCTGTTATTTATCTCTGCATAGTGAATTTAAAATGTTATCACTATGCTTTGGTGAAAGTAAGGGCATGGACATAAAAGCCTGGCTCCTGATAACTTTAGTAAAGTGTTGAACAGTATGAGTGCAATTCAAATTTTCACATCTGGAAAGAAAAGCATTTATGCAAACAAAACTTCTGTAAAACAAACAGAAAAGCCGTATCAGCTATTGGAGGAGGAAACATGGACTATAATCTTCCCTCTGAGCCAGTCATTATCTGCAGTAAGATGGGATAGCTTCGGCAAAGCTCCCTATGTCTCCATTTTCATAAATTCGGTTATCAGAATTTGTTTTACTCCTTCAAATATGTATTTCCAGATACTCATTCAGTTACTAATTTCTAGTTATGAGTTTTCAAGTCTCATCTTATTTATTTCCCTTATTTACTTTTATAGAAATAAAATCTGGATTGCTTTCCTCCAATTCTTCCCAAATCCAGTGACTGTAATAAACTGTTTATACTCATTTCCTTCTTACAACATTGCAATATTATATAATAAATTGTGTCATGCTGTATAAATGTTGTAATGCATACAAACAACCTTTTTAACTGCTTCCTCTGAAGCCACTGGAACACAGGTTTAGCTGTAATGTAAAAAGAAATCATGCGTGGACAACATAATGGATTAATCATTAGAACTCTGTATCATACTATAAAAAGTTGTCTCTGTGTTTTGCATTGTAATATATAAGTATAGTATGACAGTTTATAATGTGACACTATAATACTTTCAAAATTCCTTTGGAAAATGTATTCAATTATTTCTAATTTGCAAGAAATACAGTGCTAGTTCTATTATAATAAACTAATAGTTAAAAAAACGTGCAGACCTTGAGATGCTACACTAATCATACATGGCTGTGTTTGAATGTGTCTTATTAATCTGATGTTTCACTAAGAAAGTCCCTTAACAAGTCAGAAAACGGCACCATGATGAATTTTGTCTCTCTTAAATCCTTAACCACAGGGTGGGATTCATCCAGTCTAACATGGCTGTGTGTCTAGTTGCTTCTTTTATGAATCCCTGACCCCTAATATTTCAGATCTTTCTTTAAGATAGATATGCCTAGTCACTGTCTATGGAGAGAGTGCACAGATTCCCACTAAATAGATAATCTTGTCTAATTTTAGATGTCTGCAGTTGTCTATGTGAAGTAGTCATCTAAACTCTCTTTAATATAGAGAAATAAAAGCTTAAAAGGTACAATTTAGTGGATCTTAATGCAGATATCTGAAACCTTTCAGATGAATTTTAACAGTTTCTTTCCACTCAGGTTCTCAAAAAAGAGAGTACTCCTATCACTTCTAGTGATATTCTCCAATGGTCGGGCTAAACTCTGTGCTATTCAACTTCATCAAGGATATGAAAGTAAACATAAAATCACTATTAATTTAAACATGTTATGAAGGAATGACAGGGGAGTCATTCAGAATGTTTTCAGCTGAGTGAATGACTAAATCACATAAAAAAGACGAAACTGAAATGATATCAAATACTTCTAGAAACAAGAAATTAAGGATACCAGATGACTGTGTCTTGCAAATTAGTGACTCTGATGAAGAATGTAATCTCAATATGAGGCTGAGAGAATGGAGATTTCTAAGTGATAGAAATAGTTTTAAAGGTGGAGATGTATAAAGATACTTTTATCTAACTGCAATATTGTTCTGATAGTAACAGTGGAAGACTGCATGAAGACCTAGAATTCTGAATTTTAAAATAACTTTGTCAAAATAAAGAAGATTCAAAAAAATTTCATAACAAGGATAAAAAGTTGGATATACTTGAGACTTAAATAGCTTGAATTTTGTGATATATAAGAAAGAATCGTATAGTCATAGAACCATTAAGATAGCATTATTATTTTTTGCCATTTTTGTATGAGTGTCTTCATAGTTAGATAAGAACAGTTAATAAATTTATAAATCATAGTAAGAACCAGTGACTGGACGTTGAAAATAGATACATTTGAATTTGAAAATTAAATCATCCTTTTTAACTGAAAATGTAATTAAGCACTGGAACAAACTGTCAAATTAATTGGTAGAGTAATCCATCCCTTATAATTTTAAGTTTGAGAACTAGTGACATGCAGAGTGATATGCTTTACTCAAGCGCAAGTTATGCTTTAGACAGTATACAAATCACTAGGCTTGATGCAAAGATACCTGGATGAAATGCAGCACCAGCAGAAAATAAGAGGTCACAGTATATAATCTAATTATCTCCTCTGGCCTTAATTCATAAGAAGCTGTTAGATACTGTAATGGGTCAGATCCCAAGCTGTCAAAAATTAGCATAGAGCTGCTGATTTAAGCTGTTTCTGGTGTATTAATAATAATACAACCTTTTTCTCTTGTTAAATATACTGAGTACATTACTGCAACTACCACTGATAATCAGTTCACTAGAAATCTCTTCAGTTTTAGGGTGTAAGTTTGCTGATGATACCAAGCTGTGTAAAGCATGCTTCCCTCCAGGCTAGAGGGAAGGGATTTGATCCAAAAAGACTTTGACAGGCTTGAGAGATGGGCCCATGCAAACGTCATGAAGTTCAACAAAGCCAAACGCAAGGTTCAGCACGTAGGTCAGGGCAATCCCAAGCACTAATACAGGCTGGATGGAGAATGTATAGAGAACAGCCTTGCAGAGAAGGACTTGGAGGTGCTGGTGGATGAAATATGAGTGAGCAATGTGTGCTCGCAGTCCAGAAAGCCAAACACATTATGAGTTGCATCAAAAGAATCATAGCCAGCAGGACAAGGGAGGTAGTTCTGACCCTTTGCTCCACTCTCATGAGACCCCCCTTGGAGTACTATGTCCAGCTCTGGGGTCCCCAACATAAGAAGGACATGGATCTGTTAGAACAAGTCCAGAGGAGGGCCATGAAGATGACCAGGAAATGGAGAATCTTCTTGGGATATGGTCCCCCACCCTATTCTTGCCACTAAATTGGAGAGATATGGGTTCAATGGATGAACTGTTAGATGAATAAGGAATTCCCTAGATGACTGCTCCCGAAGAATTACAGTCAACAGCTCCATGTCCAAGCAGAAACTAGTTATGAGTCAAGGGTCCATGATAGAACCAATATTATTTAATATCTTCGACAATGACATAATGGGATTGAGCAAAACCACAGTGAGTTTGCAGATGACACCAGGCTGAGTGGTGCAGCTGATTTACTTAAGAGAAGGGATGCCATGCAGTGGGACTGTAACAGACTTGAGAGATTGGCCTATGTAAACCTCATGAAGTTCAGTTAGGCCAAATGTAAGGTCCTGCACAAGGGTCAGAGAATCTCTAATGTCAATACAGGCTGGGGGATGAATGGATTCGTGAGAGCAGCCCTAAGGAGAAGAACTTGGGGGTAATGAAGGATGAAAAACTGGACGTGACCCAGCAGTTTGTTCTTGAAGCCCAGAAAGCCAACTGTGTCCTGGTCTGCATAAAAAGAAGCATGTCTCTCTACTCCACTCTCGTGACACCTCACCTGGAGTACTGTGTTCAGCTCTGGGGTCACCAACACAAGGACATGGACTTACTGGAGCAAGCCCAGAGGCAGGCCATGGAAATGATCAGGGGGCTGAAGAATCTGTCTAATGAAGACAGGCTGAGACCGTTGGGGCTGATCAGCCTGGAGAAGGCTTCAGAGATACCTCACAGCAACTTTTCTGTGTGGATTGAAATAAGCAGAACATAGGAACAACCACAAACCTTGGCTGAAATGCAAAGAGTAAATTTATTCTCGCTACCCGAGATTCTGGAGAATCTTTGCAGCAGCAGCCAGGCAGAGGCACACAAGCAGCAATCACACAAGCCGCATGACTAGCACAAGTGCAGGCCCAAGGAGAATTTTCTTTGCTAGAGAGCATATGGTATTTATCCCACTGCTTTGTTACATTTTACTTGCTTATCTATCTGAGTTCCCAGGACTTACGTGATAGCTTTGCTTTGTTCCTTCCCACAGCAGGGTAGGGATGTGAGAGGTGCCTTTGTTATCTAAGCATGGGTGCGCTGCTTGTTGAGCACACAAGGCTAAGCAGTAAGTGTGTTTTCCGATACCTTAGGTGCAAGTTACTTGAAGGTCTCTTTAAAAGGGCGTGTAGTGATAGGACAAGGACTAATTGCTTTAAATGGAAAGAGGGTAGATTTAGATTAGGTATTAGGAGGAAATTCTTTTCTGTGAGACTGGCAAGACACTGGAGCATCTTGTCCAGAGAAATCGTGGCTGCCCCTTCCCTGGAAGCATTCAAGGCCAGGTTGGATGGGGCTCTGAGCAACCTCATCTACTGTAAGGTGTCCCCGATCATGACAGGTGTTTGGAATAAGACGATCTTTAAGGTTCCTTCCAATCCAAACCATTTTATAGTGTTATGACTTTGTGATTCTATGATTGACCTTGGTCATTATTCTTTTCTGTATTTATCCATGATTTCGTCATGTATTTCTGGCTCCTTCCAGAGGAGGCTGTGATCCAGGCAGAAGTTGTAGACAATTTTGAAGATAAGGCCAGAAACTGAAAGAATAAAAGGATTGAATTACCCGAAGAAAATATGAACAGCAGTGTGGAAGGCATATTCTCAGCCTTGAGAAGAGGAAAACAATTCTATACAGCAGCTTGTCCGAAGCAAAAAATATCCCAGAAAAACCATCCCTTTCTCCTCCAGATCTCAGTCAAGAGCAGTGTTCTGGAATAGTAGTGGAAGTAGATGCCGTTTACCTAGCAAAGATTTAGGCTACTTTCAGGAAGATAGAAATATTACCCACTTCAATAGAAATTAGACTTTTGATCCATTTTTTAAATACAACGTATGAGTTAAAAAAAAAAAAAGATAAAATATGGTGAAGAAGGGCTTAATCACTGCTGAAATGGGCTTTGAACAAGTCAGATAAAAATAAGATGTAATTCTATAGATACCATTATTGGTAAGACATCAATAAACTTTTAAAGTCAGTTGACTATGAATGTTACCAGAGAGTGTTAGCCCTGCACGACGCGTAGTCAGCAGAGGAACTGACTGAAATGGAAAAATGAAATATTTCCTAAAAGTCATTTGAGCTACAACCCTCATATGGGCTGGGGAAGTGAATAATAAAAATGCTCAAAGCCCGATTTTAACCCTAGGAGCAATTTCATCTTCTTAATATTTTGTTGTGGTTTTTAATTCCATTTGCTCCTTGAAAATACCCACAAACCCACCCATTAAAAGCCACCTTAAGCTTTTCAAACAACAGAAGCATTATTTTCTGAAAAGGAGTTTAATGTATAAATTCTAACATGGATATCTAAATCAGAATATCTCTCTTCTGGTTAAATCTGAAACAGAAAAATACAAAAGCCTCTATTTTGACCTTACCAAAGTTCTTTCTTCCCCTCAAGTGTCTTCCTGCCATAAGAATTTATTGAAATTGACATATTCTTGCAAAATATGTAGATTTTGACAAAACTGGCCTTTTTCCTAGATGGGAGGAAAGGTCGCAGAAGGATTTTGCCCAGTGTTGGTGAGGAGCGCTCTGTCTTGTATACAGTGTGTATCAAGATCTTCTGAAGACTCAATTCCACATGATTATCAGGAATCCTGGATACAGTAAGGTTCTTTGCTATTCTTTGCTGTCCTACTCATTTGGTGGCAGGACATAGGCCAGTGAAGCCATAGCTTTGTGTTTTGAGCTCATTCTTCCCACCTGTCCTATGAATATGCTGTCACTCAGTGCTGCTGCAACTCAGATGCTTCATCCTGAGCATTTGCCTTTCTTTCAGAGGAAGGATAACAATATCTTGGGATTTTTATTCTGTTAAAACACTACAGCTGAGAAGGTTTTCTTTCCTAATTTGGACTATAGAACATGTTTTCCCAAGTACATCAAGTCACATGGAATTGCCTAACATTTGAGTAGAGCTACACTATTGCTTTCCCCTTTTAGGTAGGGCGTTAGGCTCATTGCAATAAAACACTTTTTTTGCCTTAGTTGTTGAATGATCCTAGACTGCTTAGAATCACTTATACATTCAGCACTCCCCTAATCCTTGTTTCAGATCAAATTTAGTTGGCAGTGAGTCAGTATTTTCTTCTATATCAGAGAGCATATGGCATCAAACCAGTTGCCCGTCAATATCACTGCAAGTACATTGGTTCACAGTTGCATTTTACCATGTATTATAACAGCTAGAATTGGTTTAATATACATAAATTTTGTATTGGTTTTCTTTTGCATTGTGTGGGACTAAGCAGCCTTACAGAAATACCTAAACATGTTAACACAATACTGTTACCTTTCTAATTTATTTTGCTTGTCAAAATAAGATTCCTTTAATAGCATAACATATAGTTTCAGTTTTGAGCATGTAACTAGATGGCTATTTGCGAGTTATGATTTAGCATCTAAAGGTGTTATTCTATTATCCAAACTGAATATAATAATACTTTACCATCAGAACAGAACATATTCTCAGAAGAATTTCCAATCTTTGCTGTCAGTGCCAAAATACCTTGAGAATCTAGATTTGTTCTTTTTTGTGACAGAATCCTTACCCTTTGCCCTCTCCCTTCTCATGGTGAAAAGACACTGCGAACTAGAATAACACATTGGCAATGAAGATTGATAAATAATTACATAGGTGATGTTGTTATCTATTACACTGTACTAGCAGTAGTTTTCAGTATCACAGCATTTTTTTTCTGAGTAGAAGGGTTTGTGTTTAACAGAAAGTAATATGGGTTTTTTTAAGCCTCTTATCACTCACTGTTCCAGGGAGAAAACTATAGCCTGCTAACATCTAAGCAGTAACTCTGTAGCCTTTATCATGTCAGTTCTATTGAATAATTTCCCTTACCTTTGGTCTAGTAATTACTTGTATCTTTTGATGTCTCATGAGCTGGCAAGGCAGAAGGAAGCATTTTAGTATCTAAAAGTATTTGGGTAATAGCAAGATATTGACCTTGAATGATAATAACAAATAATTAAAATACTACTTCTTAATCAGCACTTTTTTTTTTCCCCACGAAGCCGCTCTTCAGTTTGTTCTGAAAATTATTTAATATTTGTAAAGGTTCACAGTGAGACCGGACAAACTAAGTAAATGAATGGATCATTGGTGATCTCTTCAGCAGCCTCCAGGACTCAGGCAGCTTTTGGGGAAAGACGGCAATATTGCCAAACTTTCTTTCTTGGATCATTATGACCACTTAGCAAAAAGCTTTACAAATTTTCCCAGAGACTTCTGAAAGTCCATAGCTAAAAATCTAGTCAATAGTGTCACTGAATTGCATTTGAAAAAAAGCTTATGTAGATCGATGCTTTCTCATTCTTATTGCTCACTTTCTATAATGTGTAGTTTTTTTCTTGTTTTAAATATTGATAACGTTGGTCATGAGTAGTGTTACACTGATCAGATCTGGAAATGAAGCTCTATCTCAGATGCTTTTGATAGGCCTTACTCTACATGTCATGTGCAGTGTGGAGTTAGTCCAAACATGGACATGCATGGGAGGCACAAAGCAGGACATCAAACCAACTGGACAGTTGCCTTTTTACCTGCATGTCTTCCATAGCCGCTTTACTGGGTATTAGTTGTACAAATATAGCAAGTGTTAACTCATACAGAAACACCAGCACAGTATTTCTTCACTCATAAACCTGTATGATTCACAGCACCTGCAAAAAAAATCCACAGAGTCACACATTTCTAGCTGGGATTTGAGCCAAGGCAGAAATAGGAGGCTTAGCTGATGAGAATAAGGATTTAGGATTCTTGTCCAACAATAATTAATTATGAATCCTTTGTTTTAGTTCATCAGGAAGCAGATCAA
>NW_009709536.1:9295-18993 GCF_000703405.1 Apaloderma vittatum
GAATTATTTTAACTATGTCAGTCAATGGCAGACTCTAAACAAGTAGTTTTCACAGCAAAGAAAAAACTTTGATTATCATTCAGGAGGAAAGCATCACACACCAATAGTAGCTGTTTACCTGTTATCTTCCCTGTGCCACCTTCTGACAGGAAACCATTGTATTTTGTTATAAAGAAATTTTCAGCTTAAATTACTTTAAATTACTCAACTTTACTGCTTTCCAGCTTACCATAAATGAAGAAAAAAGAAAAGATAATAAGCAGAGAAAAACAAACAATTTCAAGACTGATGAAACTAATGAAGTGTACCTTCTCAATTATTTGTGTCCTTTAGTTAGATTTTCTAAAAATGTGTGAGCTCTGGACTAAAGCTTGTCCTATATGTGGACTGTCCATAAACATGGTTTCTGGTGTGTACTCTATAGTTTCCACTAAGGACTGTAGCCAGGTCTTCCCCTAGTCGCCTCTTTTCACAGAAGGTGTAGGAACTTAACTTTTTTTGTACAACCAACTGAATCAAAATTAATTGGAAAGACAGTTAGACCTTCATGTTCACATGTACACATATTGTGGAACTGAATAAGGTGTATTTCCATAGGAAACTAGATCAGAAAACATAACTTTCATATGGTTATTGAATTACTATTTTCAGTAGAAATGAAATGGCTGTTGGGAAAATGTCTGTTTAGTCACAGCATCTGCAGAGAATAGAAAGCAGCTCTACAGAGTGTCTTACAAAATACGTTGTCTCAAATATATATATATATGGTATATATTAGGACAACTCTCAAATGCAAACAGTGGCAGTTCTGAAGTTCTTCATAATATTGATTTTTAATTATATATTTGACATCACCAACCTAATTCAGGAAAGCTGCCACATAATTTCCGATCATAATACTTCTAGTTCATTACTGAACTGAGAAAAATTGTCTGGATCACCCTGTCTTGCAGAACATACTTCCTTGACATGTATTCAACTAGATAACAACTGAATCAGGCTTAGGTTGGTGCCATGTCACTGATTTATGGACTAGATGCTAAAACAGTAGGACAAGAAAGTAAACATATTTGTCAAAGATTATAAAGCCTTTTCTATGTTACTGGTATTTTATTTCAATATGTTTTGAAAATATAATAATTCATAATCATGATGCTAGAAAGCACCCCTTTCATTCTAATTAAAAGCCTGCAGAAAAGATAGGCGAAAGCTGTAATAGCATTCTTGGCAGCAATACCTACCATTCCACATGTTTCCTGAATCATATGTAATTTGAATTAAATAGAAATAAAAACTATTTACCATTGCACCCTAATGACTGTAATTTTCTCTCAAGCTGTGACTTACAGACACAATGTGCTGTACCTTTAAAATAGTCTCTGCTTTGTTTTTCCATCTAGGGGACAAAGTTTTGCTGCATGCATTTTTAATCACTGGACAAAAGATATGGTCTACACTAGAAAGACAAATGCAAAAATAAGCCAGAAAAAAAATCAAATTTTCCTGTCATGATGGTGGAATTCTCAATTTCTGTCTTTCCAGCTGGCTGTGCCACCTATGTCAGCAGCTAATAAAATGATGCTGCTCTGTCTCCTGTTATCCAACAGTGTTCAATTTCAGGATATCTGTACTAACAGGTTAACTCACCAAATAGCTATTATCCGGCTCATTTTTTGCTCTAGCCAAAATATCTCCATTATAACTGCCAGTAGCTGAACTCTTCAGTGCCAGATGGTATTCAAATTGGTCTCATCACAGAGATACAGATGTTGTCACACTCACAATTTGTTAGTATTATGAACCCCTGTCCTCCTGTGAACTTAGTGTACAGAGTTCTCTTATTTAATCTCTAACTTAGCGATTAATATGTATCAAAACCCACTATCATATAAAAATGTACTCATTAGCAGAAGATTAACATATCCTCATTGCCAACCAATAAATACCCAACTTTAGAGACAGTGTAGGGATTTGCTGGAAATAGATGCACATTCAAAATCAGATTAGCTTTTCAAGTGCAACTTCAGTGCATGTTAGCTGAATTACTCCAAAGTGGCTTTGAATAGCTTCTCACCAAGAACTGTAAACATTTGTTTGCTATGGAGGAGTATCCAGCTATTCATACCAAATGAACAAGAATAAATGACAGCCTACCCTAGTCCATAAAAGTTTGTCTCTGCAAAGATTTATCACTTAGTCTTCATATTCTTGTATATTACAATTTCAGTAAATTACTGGAGGGAATTTCAAGACTAATGCATGACAACAACACAAGCTTTATCTTCAGGAAATAGGTAAATATCATTTTGTCTCATATGCTGTTTGACTGGGAAAACTTAACCGAGAACACTTCAAAATAGTTGAAGAGTTTCCTGGCTTTAAAAGCTTACTTTAAAATTCTAAATGTGTGAGGCTGCAAAAGGTTTTCACAGAGAAAGATGGAAAAAAATATTCCTCCAGCATTCTCAATTAGCATTTATCTATCTATCTGTTCTGAAAGAAAGAAAAATCTTTTAAAAGCTTCTCATAAAATAGTTGAAGCTAAAGACAGGAAATGTTTTTTGTGTGTGTTTTTTTTTCTTTTTTCTTTTCTATATACCCACATACCTGGGAAGAGTCTCCCAATAAAAGTGTCCCTTTCCTAATATATACTTTCTCCATCTAACTCAGATGCAGTAGATTCATTCTGCCCTTCCTTCTACCGGCAGGACCTGGGGAGAATTACAGGTCTTAAGCAAAGGAAATCTGATTTATTTCAGGATCCAAGGGTTTTCTCTCTTTCCAATACACTCCATGTGTGACCACTGCCTGTGGCTGTCCTTCTCCTCAACCACCTTGATCCCTCTTTTTCTTTACACTCGCCTCCTCCCAGACACACACCCCACTAGTAATTTTTTGCACTTTGATCATGGTTTTACAAAACACATTCCCTAATTTGTCATTTTTCCTGTGATCAGCAAAATAATCTTGGCCTTATAATGTCATTACTTACAGTTACTTCAGATTCTACTCCTCCAAATGACCCTAATAGTGCCTTTCGAACTGGGTAGCTTGACTTCAGTTATTTCTCACTGACTTTCCTTTAATCACTGAGAAATCCAGCCATTTCCCAGAGCACAATCTGTAACTTTTGACAGCTTTGCACTTTTTTATTGCACGCCATTTACTACATTCTCATTCACTAGTTATATTCTGTTATATTCTGTCGAGTTAGCTAAACTTCAGGCTGGGGTCTGGTCATCTTGTTGCATACCTTAAACAGTTTCCCACGATAATTTTCATGATTGTGCCTAAAACAGACTATAAGGCTAGCATCTCCTATACAGATGTTAACGATGAGTCATTTTGGAAGACATATCCTGCAAATGCAAGGCCACAAAACTTGTAGCTGAAGAATACAAGAAGTTTTCATGAAGTATGGACTAAAATTTTGCCAACATAGACCTTTTGCGGAAAGCCAGTTGTGTAAGCTAACATTTTGAGTCCCTGCAAAATGTGCAATTAGCACTTCAGTAACTTGCCTTCCTAACTAATTATGGTTGGTTTGATATTATTACTTACAAATGTTACAGTCATTGCTCCCACCAGAAGTGAAGCAAAATTTTCTTTTTTCATAAAGCTTGTTCCTGTAGGATACCATCAGTATTTCCAAAAAAATTATCAGTGTAAATTTTTGCTTAAAAAGACTTAAAAAGTACTATTGAGGCATAGATTTTATTAAACGCAGTAGAAGTTTCCCAGAGTAATTTCTCAATTACATCTTTTGAAAGTGGCATTTGAATATTGCAACACCAAACCAGAAAAATAAAGCAGTAGTGGGTAAGTAAAATTTGTTTAAATTACATAAATCCTTCATAATCTGGGGTTTATTTAATATATTTTGTGAGTTATGTTAAGAAAAGGTATTCCCTAAAATCTTTGGTCATTATTATGGTTAATGTGGTAATTGGACAGGATGGATAATGATTCCAGACAAGAAAAGATTTTTTGATCAAAATCTTTCAGAAGAGAGAAAGGTTACTCTATTTGTAGCCACAATTCCTTTTTCTGCTAATGGAAGATGTTCTATTAGTATCAGTAGGGTTTCTTGTCCTGAAATACTTCCCTATTGCACACTGTGTTTTTAAGCAGTTTTTCCTTGCTACAGTTATATTGGACATATGTTTCAGAATATTTCATGTTTAAAATTGTTGATAAAATATATTATATTCTCACATCTCGGAATTTATTTAAATGTGTTTTCCATAAGCAGTTCTCAATTTCTTAAGACTGGTATTGCATTTTTATAGCAATCTGCACTGCACATTTGATAATGAAAGAACTGAAATGTACCACATAAGGCTTTTAAAAATCGAATTGCAGACCTGTGGCTGACAGTTCTGAATATAGATGTACTCAGGTAAGACATAATTAGTATAATAGTTCTGTAGCGTTACTGACCAGAATCCTATCTCTGTTTTGCACAGGGGATTGTATAAAGTGCTAAAACTGATTAGGTGAAAGCAGCGTGTTAATTATATTAAATTGAAGTCACTACTTTATTGGTAAAACTGCTTCCTTATTAAGGGGAAAACAGGACTTGAATTCTAGGAATATAATTACAAAGACACAAGTCTGATTTCTGAACAAGCAGTAAGATTAGATTCTGCTACAGTTTAAAAGTCTATAATTGAAACCGCAAATTTCACTGTATACCTAAGTGAAGACAACTAAAGATTCCTGACTGGATATTTCATCCATTTTCTCCTGTGGAAAACAAGTTTTAAAATTTTATTTATATCATATCTGTGTCCATATGAGACCTGGACATATGATGTGGAAAAAATCCTTTCTTTCTCATCTCGTTAGTATTCATGGTGTTAGTTCATTTTTTTGGAGTTTTAGTTGTGTTGGAAGTTGTGTTCTCCACCCAGATAATTGAATGATTTAGATTTCACAAACTTTTTGACACAGCAATAAACTCCTGTATTTTCTATCTCAATATTAACAATTCTAATAAATAGTTATAAATATTAAGCCCTGGAAGGTTTAAAACTACAAATCTTAGAGGTCAATAGTACTCATAGTTCCTAATTTTGAAGATCTTGGCTCCCAAAAAGCCGAGGAACAAAAGTGAAGCTGTGCAAATGCTTTAGTAATTACATGTTACTTTTAGCTATAGTTCTTAAAAGAGTTCGGATTATTGATCACTAAAAGGCACTCTCTTTAATAAATTGTACCCTGAATCTATGTGAACTGCTTAATGGTTTTCTGATTACCTGCTGCTGCATAGAGCAGCTGCATGTTAATTAAACCTGAGGTAAACGCATTTAAAGTGTAAATATTTGTGAGTAAGGAAAAAAATTATTGAGTTCATAACTGAGAGGATCAGAGATTTTTTATGTGTCACTCACTTTAAGAATTCTGGCAATTTCTAATACTGAGACATCTAAATGAAGAACTTTATCTATTTTATACTAAAGAATCGTTAAAAATATATTTTTTCTTAGGAGGAAGAACTCAGTCACAGACCTCTCTTCCCAGAACGTGCACATTCTTGCTGTCAAAACAGCTTGTTTGTGAGAAAACGAATGGTCCTTTGCCTGTGTTAGGTCCCCAACTGTGCACAGGAATTGTTTAGGAGACTGATGGTGTCTATTCTAAGAAAATAAAAATGTAGGTGGTTGTAACATTACCTGGCATTGTCTTTGTAACTTTACAGACAAAGGAAAAGAGCTTGGCCCTTCTAGAGCAAAGCAACAGCTAGATGAAGTTAAAATTAGTCCTTGAACTCATGCCACAGGCCACTAATTTGTGAGTCTGCCTTTGACAGAAGTGCTATTTGAAATAATATTGACTGGTGTTTCCCCAGTGTACCCTTTATCTTCTGGATTTGGTCATTTAAATTCTGAGTCCCATTTTAGGCACTTAAGTCTTACTTGAATATATAACTTAAGCATTTCCCTATTTTATAATACAGAGTATGTCAGTCCAAGGGAAAGAAAAAATAAAAAAACCTAATAATTTAAAATTGAGGATGAGTTCCTCCATCATATATAAGACAACAATAAGTGC
Organism: Apaloderma vittatum; assembly: GCF_000703405.1. NCBI lineage: Eukaryota > Metazoa > Chordata > Aves > Trogoniformes > Trogonidae > Apaloderma > Apaloderma vittatum. The sequence continues at coordinate 15,350 of NW_009709536.1, forward strand.
TACTCCCTTATAGTCTTATACATTTTTTTCAGCACTAATACTTTTTAAACTGTAAGCATTTTTTAAAATAAGTGATATTCTTTAAGTAGAAGTGAACTAAGAGAGAAATTATATTTAAAATCAAGTCAAATAATCCCATGTTCTCTTCTGGCCTTAAAAAAAATATGCATAATAGTCATGGATTTTTTTTTTTAAATTATAAGCTGAATATGTAAAATAGAGTGTACTATCAGTTGCAAAATGATCCTTATATGTCATTTACAATATTTTTTGACAAAAAAAGTTATGTTGAAATGCACAGGTGGGTAATCAGGTTCTCTTTCAGTCCTATTTCCTTATATTCATAAATAAAATGTCTTTTAACATAAAGTGTACAGGTTAGAAACACTTGGACTGTGACGGCTTTTTGACAAATGTAAATTAAAATACAAAAGATTTCATGTGAAACTTCTGCTGATAATTTCTTAGCCATGTTGTAACATCTAGAATGGCTGTCAAATTGCAATTCCATTTTTAGAATTTCCAAGGTCTTGGTATCTATTTTCTTTCATCTTCTGGTTTACATCAAGGGGTAAAAAAAACCTAAAAAAATTAAAGGAAAAGATATCCCAAGGAAACCTAGAGTTATTTTGTTGTTGTTGTTTCTTTCTCTGTTTCTTTTAGTGAGAATACCCCTTTTGTCTCAAAGCGTGTGACAGTTCTTGCATTGGGGAAAATTCCTGAGTAGCTACCATCAGCATATTGACTGGAAAGTGGAATGTCCAGATGCAATGCCCTGCTTGAAAAAGTTGTATTTTCACCTAGGAAATGCTGATTTTGGCAAAGGGGAGACCTGTACTATGGTCTTTTACAGCATAGACTAATGCTTAGTCACAGCCTAGAAAAAATTTATAGTCTTCTTTACTCTTCCTCCCTGGAATCTTGTCAATGGTTCTTACACAAGAAGAATGTTCCAAAAGACAGAGCACATGGTCAAGTGATGAGACAACAGAATATAAATGGCAATGATATTCATAAGGAAGCAAAGCTGATTCAGCTGTATCTTTAGAAGGGGAATATCCAACATTTGATTAGACATCTGACCTTGTTTTATAACGGTAATACTATACATATATTTTTTACCGAACTCATTATATTATAAGAAGATCATAGAACTACTGAGCTTGTTCCTTTATGTTAAATATATGCTGAATACTTCTTACACCATTCCATATTTTTGATTCTGTAATAAATGAAGAAGTATGGCTCCCTGGTGCCAGGGACAATGCAGGACAGGGGTCTGCTGAGGAGAAACAGGGGGAGAAATTCTCTGTAAGTGAAGGCTAAGCAATAGTGCCAAGGTGGCTGTGTAGAAAGGTATTTTTGGAAGGAGTATGTGGCCTTAGCCCCCTCGTGGTATCCTGCTAGGCTCTGTGCTGTGAAGTTGAAGACAAAGTCTTGAGTTTTCCAATACAGCCAGGCTTTGCCTTCCTTTCTGACCTGGAGGTGGAAGATTTACAGACACCCTAGATGTGAGGCAGTGCATTGATGTGCTCATCCATCACAGGTGTGTGTTAGTCAGAGGACAGACACTGCCTAAACCCAAGGGACTTGAGGGAAGGCCTGGAAATATGTAAAAGAAAACTCAGAAAAAAAACCCCCAAAAACAAATAGAAAAGAAAGGTCTCTGGAGCCAGAGAAAAAGGCATGCCTGCAGCAGCTGTGCCTAAACTGGGTCTGGTGAGCACTTGTGCTCGGTAGCATCACTTCATGCTGCAGTTCCTCAAAGATACAGGAAGAGTAAAAGTCTTCCTTTTAACTACTTTTCAGTTACAGGAAATAGAAACAAGTAAAAGAAAAATAATCCTCAGGCTGAAGATCACACAGAACAGAAGGCAAGTCTAATGCCAGCCTAACCACAGATCCAACTCAAAGTTTCAGCAGGTGGTAAGGGGCACTCCACAATTCCAGTATGCACACAGGAGAACAGGGCAGCATGGGGGCTTGTGTCCCACACAGGCAAGCCTTGCAGGGTGAGAATATGGATGTAGATAAGTACTTGGAAAGGTGTCACATGAAAGTGCAACCTGTGTGTATTTTAAGAGCTTCCAGAAGCTGCAATAAAAGCAAAATGAGCCCATTCTCTATTGTTTTGTGGTTTGGTTTTTTTTTTAAATCTTATGAATTTTAGGCAAAGCTTGCATCTCCTGATTTGTTTTGAGCTGATGGAGTGGGGCTGTCTCAGAGAGGGAGGAGAATTCTTGCTGGTGAGTTGGCGGGATTAATCGATAGGGCTTTAAACTAGGTTGGAAGCGGGAAGGGGATAAAACCTGGCTCACTATAGATGAGTCAGGGGGAAGTATCCCAGGGTTAGGTGCCAAAACAACGACCCTGTTTAAGCACATCCATTCCAACATGGATGACACAAGTAATGGTAACAGATGCTTCTCCATTAGATCTCTTAAGTGTCTGTATGCCAATGCAAGAAGCACGGGCAATAAACAGGGGGAATTAGAACTCTGTGTGCGGTTGGAGAGCTATGATCTCATTGTGATTACAGAGACGTGGTGGGACAACTCACTTGACTGGAATGTGGGCCTTGATGGCTCTGTCCTTTTTAGGAAAGACAGGCAAACAAGGCAAGGTGGTGGAGTTGCTCTTTACCTGAGAGAGCAACTGGAATGCATTGAGATCTGTCCAGGGGCGGATGAGGAGCAAGTTGAGAGTTTGTGGGTAAGAATGAAGGGGGAGGCTAGCATAGGTGATACTGTGGTGGGTGTCTATTACAGACCACCTGATCTGGAGGAGAAAGTTGATAAGGCCTTTTACAGGCAGCTGTCAGTAGCCTCTCAATCACAGGCCCTGGTTCTCATGGGGTATTTCAAGTACCTGAATGTTTGCTGGAAGGCCTACACAGCCAAACATCCTCAGTCCAGGAGGTTCCTCCAGCGCGTTGATGATAATTTCTTGATGCAAATGGTGAATGAGCCAACCAGGAGAGGAGCACTGCAGGACCTTGTGCTCACCAGCAAGGAAGGTCTGGTTGAAGCAGTGAAGGTTGAGGGCAATCTTGGCTGCAGTGACCATGAGGTGGTAGTGTTCAGGATCTTGTGCAGTAGAAACAGGAGTACCAAGCAGGATCGCAACTCTGGACTTCAGCAGGGCCAACTTTGGCCTTTTCAAGCAATTGCTAGGGAAAACCCCATGGGACAGGGAACTGGAAGGTAAAGAGGCCCAAGAGGATTGGTCAATATTCAAGGATCACTTCTTCCAGGCTCAGGATCAGTGCATCCCAACAGGTAGGAAATCAAGAAAGAGCTTCAGGAGACCTGCATGGTTAACCAGGGATCTGCTAGGCAGACTCAGGTGGAAGGGGAGGATATATAAATTGTGGAAGGAAAGGCTGGCCACTTGGGTGGAGTATAGGACTGCTGTCAGAGAATGTAGGGAGGCAATTAGAAAAGCTAGGGCCTCCTTGGAACTAAAACCTGTGAGGGAGGTCAAGGACAACAGAAAGGGCTTCTTCAAACACATTGCCGGCAAAATTAACATTAGAGGCAATGTAGGCCCTCTGGTGAATGAGGTGGGTGCCCTGGAGACAGAGGACAGAAAGAAGGTAGAGTTACAGAATGCGTTCTTTGCCTCTGTCTGCACTGTTGGAGACT
>NW_009709537.1:0-3899 GCF_000703405.1 Apaloderma vittatum
CTTCACATCCATCCAACCAATATATCAACATTCTCTTCCCCATTTTACATTTCTTACATCACTTACCAACGCTACATGCGAAACCTCTTATTGATTCTGTGCCTCCTTTATCTTTCCAAGCTGACCACGTCCCACAACTTTCTCAATGAATATCCCACTTGAATACTACCCATGTGCTATGATTACAGATAAAACAATTTACAATAAAAACTGGCTTGCATTCATTTTCAAGGTGAAATATACAGATCTCCAGGTTTCTATTTTATCTTTTAAGTATCAACTGAAGAGGGTTATTTCTCTTTGTGTCCACCCCTTTTCTTTTCTTCTGATTGCCATTTCATCTGTCAAGAGACCTTGAAAGAATTCTTCCTAGGTGGGAGTCACAGAGCTCTCCCTCTGTATTATAAGAGTTCTAAGACTACAATCACTTTGTACGTCTCTGGCCGCACCCCTCGCGGGATAACGGAACTGCGGATCAGAACTCCACACTCGCTTCTCAGGCAGACTGCGTCTCTCTCACTCACTCACTCACACACACACAGACACACATGCAATATCCGTTTTCTATATCAGAATGAATGGATAGTTACAATTACAACAACAAAATATCAAACAGACAATTATTATCCCAGATGTTATCCCCCCGGCAGCTGCTATCAAAACCCAATTAGTCCTGTGACAAGGTGAAAGATTCCGCTTACCCTTCTCCTGCTTCTTACACAGTCACTAGCCGGTCCGTCCTGGCTCCCGTCTGGGATGCAGCGGCAATCCTTCGGGACTAGATCTACCCTCAAGATGGTGAGCGGCCACATCTAATGGTCAATAGCCCCCTCTCAGCACACACCAGGGTACCCTTTCCCCACGGAGACTTTGCTGTACGCCAGACGTCTCTGTGTGAATTACCAGCGGCTCCAGCCAAGCGTATCTCTACGGCTTACTGGCTTTCCCTTTTCTCATAAAACATATCGTTTGGTTCCGTACCTATTACAGATGGCCGTTGTCTGCTGCGGCAGTGAGCGGCTGAGGGTGAAGTTCCTCCGAGAAAGAATAACCTCGGGGTGCACCTAGGATGTTCACTCCTCTGTCAGTCCTGCAGTCAAGCAAGACAAGTCCCACCTGGGGTGCCAAACTGACACGCAGAAAAGATTCTCTAACTTAAGCAGTTATAAGTAGGTCTGTTTTAATAAGCGCGCTGGTGCACGGGGGATCTCTCCTCCAAAGACGTGCACACCTGAATGATGCAGTTACCTCGGTTATATGCAGTGAAGTTACATATTCTTGAGATGCCTACACATATTCATGAGCTATCCCGAAAAAGGTACTCAGTTCCGGGGGTTGGCTGCTCCTCCTCTTGACGCTTGTGCAGGGCCTCCTGGTGGTCTTGGGCAGGGGTCTTCAGGGATGAAGGCCGTAGGTCTTCCTCACGATGAACTTTTTACTTTAGTCCCAAAACTAGTTGTTCTCAGCACATTTCGTAAGGTATCTTGTCCTTGAATTCCACAAGGGGCTTCATCACCAGAACACTTATCACTAGTGTTCTTGTCAATAATTTTTGTTTTATGTTCTTTTATGAGTACAAGACAACTCCCCCTATCTTGTGTACTACAGGCCTCTGACTAACTGCCACCTAACGACCCTGAGAGATTGTTTCTCACAGGATGCTGCTTCTCCTATCAATTCTCCTTCACAGCTCATGAGATGCTATTTTGCTTCCATCACTACGGTTCACGGTTCTATTTCTAGGTCGTCACGGGTGGATGCAGAGCAGAACAAGTTTGTCTTGCTGCTACCTTCGCTCTTGGACCAAAACTCAAACGTTTGCTCTTCCAAGGGGCTCGGCTGCAAAATCAGAGAGCTTGCGTTCAGTGGCTTCCGTCGGGGATATCTCGACCGAGCAATCCTATGGTTTAAGGTTCTGTGGAGAGGACATCACGGTTGGATGCAGAGCAGCACCTGTTTGTCTTGCTGCCACCTTCGCTCTTTAGAGCAAAACTCAATCGTTTGCTCTTTCGGGGGGCTCAGCTCCAAAATCCCTCATCTTGCGTTGCGTGGGTCCTGTCAAGGATATCTTAGGCAAGCGAGCCCGGATCCCTACAGTTCATGGTTCTGTGGAGAGGTCATCACGGGTGGATGCAGAGCAGCACCAGTTTCTCTCACTCCCACCTTCTTTTTTGGAGCAAACCTCAATCGTTCTCTCTTCTGGGGGGCTCGGCTCCAAAATAACAGAGCTTGCATTCAGTAGCTTCCGATGAGGATACCTCGGGCAAGTGAGACGCGAGCCATATGGTTCAAGGTTCTGAGGAGAGATCATCACGGATGGATGCAGAGTAGCACCAGTTTGTCTTGCTGCCACCTTCGCTCTTGCAGCAAAACTCAGTCGTTCGTTCATCCAGGGGGGCTCCACTACAAAATCGCAGAGCTTGTGTTGAGGTTGTTTCTTTGGGGATATTCCAGGTGAGCGAGCCCGGAGCCCTACGGTTCAAGGTTCTGTGGAGAAGTCATCACGGGAGGATGCAGATCAGCACCAGTTTGTCTTGCTACCACCTATGTTCTTGGATCAAAATTCAGTTGTTCGCTCATCTGGGGGACTCGACTTCAAAACCACACTGCATTCATTAAGTGTCTTACATTCAGTGTATCTCGGGTGAGAGAGTCCGGAGCCCTACAGTTCAAGGTTCTCTGGAGAGATCGTCATGGGTAGATGCAGAGCAGCAACAGATTTTCTTGCTGCCACCTTCACTCTTGGATCAAAACTCAATTGTTCATTCTTCCAGGAGGCATGGCTCCAAAATCACAGAGCTTGCGTTGAGTGGATTCTGAGGAGGATATCTCGGGCAAGTGAACCCGGAACCATACGGTTCAAGGTTCTTTGGAGAGATTGTCACAGGTAGATGCAGGGCAGCACCAGTTTTTCTTGCTGACACCTACCCTCTTGGAGCAAAACTCAATCGTTTGCTCTTCTGCGGGTCTCATATCCAAAATTATAGAGTTTGTGTTGAGGGGGTTCCATCGGGGATATCTGTACCGAGCGAGCCAAGAGCCGTATGGTTCAAGGTTCTGAGGAGAGGTGTTCACGAGTGGATGCAGAGCAGAAACCTTTTTTTCTTGGTGCCACCTTCGCTCTTGCAGAAAAATTCAATTTTTCACTCTTCCCCAGGTATCGGCCCCAAAATCCTGCACTTCTTGTTGAGTGGATTCTCTCAGAGACAGCTAGGGCGAGCGCGCCCGGAGGCCTACGATTCAAGGCTCTGTGGCGGATCACTGGTGGAAGCAGAGCAGCACCAGTTTGTCTTGCTGTCACCCTCATTCTTGCCGCAAATGTCAATAGTTCCCTGTTTTGGGGGGCTCAGCTCCAAAATCTCAGAGTTTGCGTTCAGTGGATACCGATGAGGTTATCTCATGCGAGTGAGCCCGAAGCCCTACGGTTCAAGGTTCTGTGGAGAGGTTGTTAGAGCTGGATGCAGAGCAGAACGAAGTTGTCTTGCTGCCACCTTCGTTCTTGGAGCAAAACTCAATCTTTCGCTCTTCTAGGGGGTGGCATCCAAATTCCTGAAACTTCAATTGAGTGGCTTCCTTCGAGGATATCTTGGGTGAGTGGGCCTGGAGACCTACGGTTCAAGGTTTTGTGGAGGGATCGTCACAGGTGGATGCAGAGGACCACGAGGTTGTCTTGCTGTCACCTTCGATCTTGGAGCAAAACTTGATTGTTCACTCTTCTGGGCGGCTCGGCTCCAAAATCACAGAAGCCTTGTTGAGTGGGTTCCATCGGGGATATCTTGGGCGAGGGAGGCCAAAGCCCTACGGTTGAAGGTTCTGTGGAGAGGTCATCATGGGTGGATGCAGAGTAGCACAAGTTTGTCTTGCTACCATATTTGTTCTTTGAGCAAAACTCAATCTTT
>NW_009709537.1:3930-7832 GCF_000703405.1 Apaloderma vittatum
TTCCGGGGGGCTCGGATCCAAAATCACAGAGCTTGAGTTGGATATCTTCCATCGGGGATAACTTAGGTGGTCGAGCACGGAGCCCTATGGTTCAAGGTTCTGTGGAGAGGTCATCATGGTTGGATGCAGAGCAGCGCTAGTTTGTCTTGCTGCCACCTTCACTCTTAGAGGAAAACTCAATTGTTCGATCTTCCAGGGGTGCTCGGCTCCAAAATCACAGACCTTGCGTTGAGTGGTTTCCGATGAAGGTATCTCGGGCAAGCGAGCCCGGAGCATTACAATTCAAGGTCCTGTGGAGAGGTTGTCACGGGTGGATGCAGAGCAGGACCAGTTTGTCTTGCTCCCACTTTTAGTCTTGGAGAAAAACTCAATAGTTCACTCTTCCGGGGTCAGAGCTCCAAAATCACAGAGCTTTCGTTGAACAGATTCCATCAGAGATATTTCGAGCGAGAGAGACCAGAGCCCTACGGTTCAAGGTTCTGTGGAGAGGTCATCACAGGTGGATCTAGAATAGCATCACTTTGTCTTGCTACCATCTTTGTTCTTTGAGCAAAACTCAATCATCCGCACTTCCGGTGGTATCGGCTCCAAGATCAAATACTTGAGTTGAGTGGATTCCATCGAGGTTAACTGGGGTGAGCAAGCCCAGAGCTCTACAGTTCAAGGTTCTGTGGCGAAATCGTCACAAGTGGATGCAAAGAAGCACCAGTTTGTCTTCCTGCCACCTTCACTCTTGGAGCAAAACTCAATTGTTTACTCTTTTGAGGGACTCGGCTCCAAAATCACAGAGATTGCGTTGCATGTGTTCCGTCAGGGATATCTCGAGCGACCGAGCCCGGAGCCCTACAGTTCAAGCTTCTCTGATGAGATCGTCATGGGTGGATGCAGAGTAGCACCAGTTTGTCTTGCTAAGAACTTTGTTCTTTTAGTAAAAATAAATCGTTCGCACTTCCGGGGGTCTCGGCTCAAAAATCACACAGCTTGTGTTGAGTGGATTCCGTCAAGGATATCTCGGGATAGCGAGCACGGAAACCTACGATTCAAGGTTCTCTGGCGAGGCCCTCATGGGTGGATGCAGAGCAGCAGGAGTTTGTCTTCCTACCACGTTTTCTCTTGGAGCAAAACTCAATTGTTGCCACTTCAGAAGGGGCTCAGCTCCACAAACATGGAACTTGCGTTAAGGGGGTTCCATATGGGATATCTCGGGAGTGCAAGCACCGAGCACTCCGGTTCAAGGTTCTGGGGAGGTCGTCACGGGGGGATGCAGAGCAGCACCAGCTTGTCTCGTTACGACTTTTGCTCTTGGAGAACTACTAAATTGTTCGTACTTCTGGGGTGCTAAGGTACAAAATCACAGAGCTTGTGTTGACCAATGGAAACCCTAGCCTTAGTCCTAGTCCTAACCCTAGTCCTACCCCTATCCCTACCCCTACCCCCACCCCTACCCCTACCCCTACCCCTACCCCTAACCCTAACCCTAACCCTAACCCTAAGCTCTAACCCTAACCCTAGTCCTAACCCCAAGTCCTAATATTAACCCTACCCCTAGCCCTAGTCCTAATGGTAATCCTAACCCTAACTCCTAACCCTAACCCTAACTCCTAACCCTAGCCCTAACCTAACCCCTAACCCTAACCCCTAACCCCAGACCCTAACCCCTGACCCTAACCCCTGACCTGAACGCCCTAACCCTAACACCCTAACCCAAACCATAACTCTAATACCCTAAAACCTTAACCCTAACCGTAATACCTTAACCCTAACACTAACCCTAACCCCCTACCCCTAACCCCTGACCGTAACCCCTAACCCCAACACCCTAACCCTAACTTCTAACCCTAACCCAAACCATAACCCTAATACCCTAACACTAACCCTAACCCCTCACCGCTAACCCAACCCGAACGCAAACCCTAACTCAACTGTGATCCTGACTGTTAACCTCAATGTGACCCTGACTGTGAATCTGACCCTGACCATGACGTTCCCACCTTACTCCTGACATTTGACTCCTAATCTTTGATCTTCCCCCCTCACCCCTGAAATGTTACTTGTAATCCCTAACTGCTAACCCCTAAGTGCTAACTGATCAAAGCTAACCTCTTTTTTGTCACACCTATACCCTAACTGTCAAACTGTACCTGCTAAACTATGAACGTCCCTGTCCCTTGGACAGTGTGGTCGTTACTGCTAACCTTTGAGCCGTGAGCCGTGACCTGTGATTACTGAGCTGTCATCTGTGACACGTCACCTCTGACCCGCGTTGCATGGGTCATGACCTGTGACGTGTGACAAAGCCAGACACAGTGGCTCACTGCAAGAAGGTGCTGTAAAAACAAGAGGGGGCTGTCAAAGCTGAGATCAAATACTCACAACGAGCCAGGCTTCAAGACCTCACTGCTGAAGGAAACGGGCAAAAAGGCGTGGGCCGTCAAAACAGACGGCGACGGAGTCGAGCTGCTGAGGCGGCTCAGAAGGTTGATCTGAATAAACGGCCTGGTAACCTCCAAAACAAGAGATTGATCTGTCTTCGAGCTCAAAATGGGACAAAAGAGACATCAAAACACATGTTCAAGCTTGTGACAGGACTAAAGAAGCGCCCTATCGGTGTGACGCCCGTGACGATGGTCATTCCCGATGCCTGCCCGGGTCCTCGAACACGAGCGGCAACAAGTAAGTGATGACTAATGAACAGGGATTACACAAAAGACATGCATGACACAGACTCGACAACTCAGGCTGGAACCACCCGGCCCGGGACATGTTAACATCCTCCCGAGGACTAACCTTCTCCCCTGCCCCCCTCCAAAGAGGGCTGTGCCTCAGCAGCTCTCTCTGCTACGCTGACTGACAACTCCATTTCCCAAAAACAAGGGCCCCCGCCGAAAGCCTTCCCTGCAACTTAACTGCGAAAAACGCGGCTCCGAATCTGGGCTCGACAAAAGCGGTACCGAGCTCGTCTCTGTCCGTTGATGACCTCATGCTTCACCTGCAAAAGCAAGAAAAACCACTAAACCTATTTACCCACAAACACATGGTTCTCGCACACCAAGTCGCCGGACATCTTTCTCCCGTTCTACATCAATTTCACCTGTTCTGTTATGACATCTCTGCCTTCGAAGATATCTCTCGACCTCTCAGGACCTCCGTGGTGCTCTCTGCGAAGCTGCCGTTGGGCTAAAGTGCAGCCAAATGGGAATGGAAAATCTACGGAAGAAGCTAGGAAGTCAAAAGAAATGCTGAAAGATAGAAAAGTGGTAGGACTCCAGAAAGAGCTTAAACTCAGAAGAACAGTAAGAGAGGCATAAGGCCAATAAATAAACACAAACAAAACAAAGAGATAGCACACGAAAAAAAAGATATGAGGAAACAAAAAGAAAGTGCCAGGTAGGAAAAAAAAAAACCAACCAAAAGACAAACAAACCTGAAAAGAGAGATGCGAGCCTTTCCCGCAGTCACCGCGTTCCTGCTCTTCTTCTTCTTCTGCAAAGGAAAAAAACCAGAAGAGCTGTGGTAAACATCAGAGGCATTGTTACTGCTTGGAGTGAAAACGGCCACCATCAGGTAATTCAGCCATTGGTCAACGTCACTATGGCAAAAAACTGCTGGACTTGCCCAGAATCACCTAGAGGTGCTAAATTGCCGCTGTATGGAATTGCTAGCACTGATGGGACCCTGTGTTGGATTTGGAATTTTAATGAGACATGTAAATACAGCCAGGAACATGATACTGCCACGGGCAGCCATTTGACCTGGTTGTTGTAACAAATATTACTTTATGTTGTGAAAGAGACCCCCAAGACAGATTTGCATATTTAGGGTACAGGAATGTAACAGGGATAGGATGTGGGTGACATTGGGGGTGGGTGATAGCAGGGGTGGGTGACACTGGGGGCGGGTGA
>NW_009709537.1:7991-9176 GCF_000703405.1 Apaloderma vittatum
ATAGTCTATCGCCTAATTCTAAATTTAAAACACGCAGCTGCACAGAACGAATATAATTAATACGAGCAAAAAGACAAGAAGCCTGCGCACAGAGAATACAGATCTGCTCTACACAAATCCATGGGATCTTGCGAGGAAGGCCTTATGTAGATAATTATACCACTGGAAGTCACTTGTTACAGAAAAAGAGAAACAACAATAGACAAGCTCTGTGAAAAACAGGATGTCCAACAGGTTTTGGAAACAGGTTCTCTATTTGCCTTTTCTGATTTGCCCCAGTTCTTGGTCATTTGGAACTCTACATTATGATGGAAAGCTGCCCACACAGCAACTTCATATCTGCTCCCAGAGACCTGAAAGCACTCAACATAGGGAACGATTCCATTAAATTAATGAAATCCTCAATATGCTTGAAATTAAACCCATGCTTCAAGTGTCCTAATGAACTAGATCCTAATCCAAAGGTCATGAATTGCAACAAGCTTTTGATTTTATTTCACCACATTTGGGCTTCTAAGTGCTTAGAATTTTAAGTGCTCTCATCAACCAGTTTTGAATGTTTCCTGACAAAACAGATGTACATTGTATATTTTTTCATGTTCATTGATTTAGCATTTGTTTACCAAAAATTTCAGGTTGGATAATCACATTCAACATTTATGGCAGGAATTCCCACCGGAAATGCAAAGTTAAATCTCTGACAGGATTTTGGTTTCTTTATAGAAAAGAAAATAAACAACACAAAACCCCAGAGACACAGTATCCTCATTACCTGTGAACTGGCAAACACTCAAGCTCAGGGTTACCCAATGTAACGTTGGATCTCTTGGTATATGACGAATTCAAGCCATTCTCTCTCAAACTCAGCTCCTGTAGAAGGAAGAAAATTGCCTGTCAGCTGTTTAAAGAAAGATTTCAGTCCGCTGCATTAACTCTTAATAGCAGTATCAACCATTTTTTGTCCCAAATCTTCCTGAGGACTACTGATGCTTCCCTTACAATACAATTTGAGACTGCCTGAACATTTCCCTCCTCATGTTGGCTTTAACACCATCATTGGAGTTCATTAAACAGGAAAAGGGACCGAGAGCCTCCCTGTTTTCACTTTGCTTCTGTGAACAGGGTACTTAGACACCCGTTCTGAACCACACCAGTTTTGACAGTCATGGCAACAAATCTGCGATA